>NW_020837957.1:26575416-26657916 GCF_003676395.1 Aethalodelphis obliquidens | reverse complement strand
GAAAAATTTGGCTGCTGTTCTGGAAAGTCTTAGAATGCATACCTTCTCTCCCCACATCCCCTCAACACTCCTACCTGCCCATACTCAGATTCCACCAATAACGAAGAGTCCAGGTGTATCTTTATTATGACTCTTTCATTTTACTGTGTGGATCAGGCGAAAATTTTTGACACATTGCCTAAAATATAAATGACCTCCTCTTTGGACAAATAGGAAAGCTGGTTGGAAGCAGCTCAGCTCCAGTCAAAACGGTGTCCTCAGTTTCGAGTTGACAAATAGTGCTGCATGAAGCTTGGAAACTGAGAGGTTACCTTGACAGACAAGGAGCACAATTATCACAATATGATGAAAGAGCTTCCATGAGTATGTATTGCACCGTTAATTACTGTCCTTTTTCTACAGGCTTCTAATGTGAGGAAAAACATGGAATGACAAGTGTGGGAAAGAGCAAGCACTAAATTACTGTCAGAAAAATAAACGGAGTAGCACAGTGGTGCTCGGTGATTTACGGGGGCAATTAGTCACCACCCCACGGCGCTGCTGAGGACAGCATGGCAGCAGACTCGCCAGGCCCGAGAGGAAGAAGAGGCTTTGCACTGCTCTGCAGACAACTTTTCAAACAACAAGAGAGGATATTTGAGCACATTAGGTTCCATGTCTTCCTTCTGGGTGCCACCCTTCACATTATTCAACCAACCTAATACATAAACATATTTTTAGCACAATATTAACTTGTTCTGTGTGTGTTAAAAAGACCAACTGCAGCTTTTTTCTCTCCCACTGTCCAAAGTAGGTGTTTCCCTATCCCGTAAAAAGCAAAACAAACAAACGGAAAAACCCTTTCCCCACTCACAAATTGTCCCCCTGATGTGTGCCTTCAGTCTGTCTCATTACTTTTTTTTTTTTGCGGTACGCAGGCCTCTCACTGTTGTGGCCTCTACCGTTGCGGAGCACAGGCTCCGGACGCGCAGGCTCAGCGGTCATGGCTCACGGGCCCAGCCGCTCCGCAGCATGTGGGATCTTCCTGGACCGGGGCACGAACCCGTGTCCCCTGCATCAGCAGGCAGACTCTCAACCACTGCGCCACCAGGGAAGCCCTGTCTCATTACTTTTGCATCTTGCTACTATGTTCTGTATTTGCTCAGAGCCACTGGGTGCTAAGGAATTTGGTCTGCTGCTCCTCCAGGGAAGTTTGGTGAGCTGGTACAAGGAGGTGATAAACAAGGCCGTAAAACACAGGGTAAATGAAGAAGATACATAAACTTCCTGATATTTCTTTTTTTTTTTTTAACATCTTTATTGGAGTATAATTGCTTTACAATGGTGTGTTAGCTTCTGCTGTATAACAAAGTGAATCAGCTGTACATATGCATATATCCCCATATCCCCTCCCTCTTGCATCTCCCTCCCACCCTCTAGGTGGTCACAAAGCACCAAGCTGATCTCCCTGTGCTATGCGCCTGCTTCCCACTAGCTAGCTATTTTATATTTGGTAGTGTATATATGTCCATGCCACTCTCTCACTTCGTCCCAGCTTACCCTTCCCCACCCCCGTATCCTCCTGATATTTCTTAACGTGTTCTTTAACATACTGTATGTAGTGCCTATGTATATGTGCATAACAAAATAAGCCTGGTAAAATGTAATTAATTGGTGTGCCTGCTTCAATAGGAATTCTTCCCCATCAGAAGAAACCTAGAATGGAAGGCCAGAAAGAACCCAGGAGAGGCAAAGACTTTATTGACTAAATGCCATGTCTGTTTAGGGGCAACAGCAGGGCTATTGAGGTGAACATATGAAGCTTCATCAGGGGTTCAGTATCCTTCTGTAGTATTACCTAAGAATGTTGCCATCTTATATTTCTGAAGCACTTTATAGTTTACAAAGGACGTTTGGAATTCCTTTTCTCATTTGATCTTGCCTTGGCTTTAGTCAAGGATGCCTGCTCAGTTAGAAATGTGTTCAGTGAGTATGTGCACAGCTGGAGAATGTGACCCAACACATGCCACCTTGGCCTGTAAGCTGGAGTTTTAAAGAGGCAGAATCATATTGATGAGCTGGTGCCGGTATTATGCACCATTCAGCTGGACATTAATTTCTGACAGAGAGGGTCATAACTGGGAAACTGCAGATTTTACTGGCTACTCTTTTTTATGTTATTAGGGGCTTTTTCCCTCTTGAATTTTGTAAGCACAATGTGTCTTTTAAAACAATTAAAAAATAATATAGAGCCCTGGGATTTGATGTAAAATTGCATATTTGTGACTGCAGTGTCACTGGTTTTCAACTACCCTGTAACAAGGAAAGCAAACCCAACTGGAAAGGAGGCAGAGGTGTTTCTCTGCCACATCGCAGCCATATGAACTGAGGTTCTTAATTGAATACCAGGAATGATATAACTTGGAAATTAAACCAAAGATATTTTCCATCAGTGTAAAAAGACCATTTTAAAACACTTTATTCATTTTTCAGATCTCTTTCTTCCTTTTCCCAACGTCACATTTATAGTCTGGTAGAGGGACACAATTGGAAAATTATCTATATATAAAAAAATGAAATTTAAGATATAAAAATTCTGCAATTCTGGTAAATTTTATGTTCACTCTTTCCTTGATCTAAATAGAGTATTCTAAAAATATTACCCATATAGGGGACACATTTTTTTTAGCATCTTTATTGGAGTATAACTGCTTTACAGTGGTGGGGGACACATTTTTATATACATATTATTTTTGTTTAGAAATTGTGAGCTAGTGAAAAGTGAAAATGACCTTGACTGTTGTACTTATTTATTGATAGAAATAATAGCCTTTTAATATCTGGATTCAGATATCTTCTCTACTAATCACACAACTTTCATATATTTCAAAACAAGGATTTGGATTGAATGAAAACAGGAAGCTGGTGCTTCCTATGTGCCCCCTGTATTTGTGTTCATATGGAATATTTACACAATATTCTGACTTGGCTTTAATCTATAATTCCTGGCTATTATTTCAGTTGCAACTATAATTTTTAGATTAATGGTTATAATTTTGGTAAGGTATACATGAAAAGTTTTATGTTCATGCTTGAAAGGAGGATCATTAAACATTCATTATTACCACTCAAATTAGTTGTCATGTGCTATATAACAGTTACCCATTATCATCTCACTAGTTTAGGTTCAGCAGCAAGTGAACAGCAATATATAGCTCATACCAGTAGAGTAATTTTTGTTGGGGAACAGAGAGAGAAATGATTTTAAAACCCATTTGACATACTTATGTTGACAAATTATTTAAAGGATTTACTGCTTTGTCAATAAACATGTTTGTATATTGGAATAGGATTGTGTTTGGATTTACTTCTAGCTGTTTAAATATTCTATGATTGTGAAAAACTGCTTATTCATATGATTATGAGTAAAAAAAAAAAGAAAATACAAAGGTTGAGGTGTTTTAGTCTTTTGCAGACACCTAACCTTGCCAATAAAAAGCACTTTCCATTTTTGTAAGCAGGCATTGAAATCTTGCTTTTTCAATGAAGCTAGATTGTGTAATTTGTTAGTTTTCCCCATCTGGTAACAAATTATTCTTAAGGGAAAAAAAAAGCAGAAAGTAAAAGAAGAGATGGATTTTTATAAATGTTGTGGGTAAACATACATAGAGATGTCTCCAACTCATTTTGGAAAGATGTGAAGTGAAAATTAATAAATATAAATATATTTTAGTGTAAGAAACATTTTGCTTTTTTCTTTCAAATACCTTGGTATGCCAGTTCACTTATGTGAAGACATTAGGACAGCCACATGGTTCTTTTGATCACATATATGAATCATTCCATAATCCTCAGTAATTTAACTTGGTTCTTTTTCCATAGAAAGAAAACCCCGTAAATTTGATTCTGATCTCACCTAACTTTAGAGCTTTCTGTCTTAAAGAGTCAAACTGTAGCTGATGAAGACATTTTGCATTTTTCCATATCGCATCTGGCTTCATAATGATGGTTTATTCTATTTTATTTAATATTTTTTTTCTGCACAGAGGAGAAGAAAAACATATAGGTCCATGAATCAATCTAGATAATGGGGAAGGCTGAATGTAATAAATAATACAGTAACAACCCTAAACTAATGAGCTGTTGCTAAGGTACATTTTATAGGCTCATCCTCTATATAAAAAGTCACTAATAACCCCTTGGTGTAATCAGATGATAAAGCTTTGCCATAAGGCAACACCTGTGCAATTAGAACTGCAGATTCTTTTGCACATTTCATTAATTTCAGGATTTTGTAAAGGCACAATGACTACACTAATAATCTAGTCTACTTGACTCCATGTCTACCAGAAACAGTGTCTAATTAGATAAAGGTAATTAATTAGAGATAAATGGAGCTAATCTGGCTCAGTTAACACTAATTCTCTGAATTAAGACATTTTGGGACACCTACTGTCCCGCTGACTGATATTTTGCGTTAAGACTAGGTTCTAGAGGAATCAGAAAATACTGGCATTTGAGAATTGAGCAGTCTTGTGACGGCACATTTAGGCATCTGAAGCTGAAGGAGAGTTTTCTTTCATATTGTGCTATTTCACCACCTTTCTATTGCTGCTTGAAGAATTCACTTTGTAGTTATTCCAATCTGTGTTAGTCTCCATATAAATTTTAATAACCTTTGCTATCATTTTTATTATCTGTCTAGCCCACCAGTGGAAGAAAATTGCAAGTTGTTCCCTCTTAAATAAAGACTTAATTGTTACATTAAGGAAATGTCAAGACTCATCAGCCTATATCTTAAAACTCCGATTCTTTAAAGAGAACAAACCTCTGCTTTGCCGTGTTGGACTGAAGATTCAGTGATGTGGGGGGAAGAGCATGGACTTTGAAGTCGAAAGACCTGAATTCAGATTTCTGCTCTTTTACTAAATGAGTGATCTTAGGAAGATGATTAACCTTCCTGAGTTCCTTTGATTGTAAAATGGAAATAATACTAACTTTACAGTGTTGTCATGAGCATTGAATGACATAAAGGTTGGTAATTATACCTGTTAGGCTGAGAATGAACACATAACCTAGCACCATATCTTGATTGACTATAAGATTAAGTGTCAAAAATGTTACATTTTCGGAACTTCCCTGGTGGTCCAGTGGTAAAGAATCTGCCTCCCAATGCAGGGGATGCGGGTTCAATCCCTGCTCAGGGAACTAAGATCCCACATGCCGCGGGGCAACTGAGCCGTCACACCACAACTACTGAGCTCACGCGCCTCAACTAGAGAGCCTGCGTGCCGCAAACTACAGAGCCCACGCGCTCTGGAACCTGTGCGCCACAACTAGAGAAGAGAAAACCCACACACCACAACCAGAGAGAAGCCTGCACACCGCAACGAAAGATCCCGCATGCCTCAATGAAGATCCCGCCTGCCGCAACTAAGACCTGATGCAGCCAAAAAAAATAGTTGCATTTTCATCTTGACCCCATGATAATCTTTGGGCTATATTTATACATGCAGCAAGGGAGAGATGAAGAATTTTCTCCCAAATAGTGAAATTAAGAAACAATCCTCCAAATTCTTTATCTGTCTTGGTTTTTTATACTGCTGTAATTAGCCCTCTTGGCAAGTTGTTCCACCGTCCACAAGGAATGGACAGTTTGCCCCTGAATTGAACTCTGGGGTGTATGTAGCTTAATATGAAGTGGATGTTTGAATCTTTCTTCTATAATTTCTCTGGGCTGTGCCCTTTCTTCTTTCTGGTCTCTGTCCTCATGTTTCTGGTCTACTCCTAGATTGCTCTAATAGTCTCCTAATATCTCTTCTTTCATTTCTTTCTCCTATAATTCAATGTCCTGTAATTCACTGTCACCAACTTAATCTTCCTCACAGAGCACTTTCCTCATTTTCTCTCTTGTCAAGATCGTAAGAAGATTCCTCGTTAAACTGACTTTCATGAAGGCAGTCATAGCATCTAAATCTGGTCCATATTATTTATCCAGCCTGTCTCCTGCCCTCCCTTGCCAGTGGTGCCTTTTATTCCAGGCAAGCAGGGCTTACTGTTCTTCACCACTCTTATCTTTCCTTTTACGCTCTTGTCTCTACCTGAAATCCTCTCTCCTCTTCTTTCAAGACATCTCAAGTCCTGCATTTCCCCTGAGGCCTACATTGACAACTTTGGCCTACCAAGAGCATTCTCATGTCTGAAGGCCCATGGCAGCTCTCCATGGCATCACACTGATGAGATGTCTTAGGTCAGGAACCGTATCCTGTTCTCCTTGTGAGCAAGGCAAACCTTGCCCGCCATCCTCTTCCCCCAGCCTTTACACGGTGTGACCCTCCGGGGAACACAGAACAAAACAATATACATGTAACTTAACTGTGAGGTGTGGCTTGGCCTGGGCCTTGGCTAGTCAGGTCTACATGACTTCTGAAGTAACCCTGGGGCTCTTTGCCCACTTTGGGTTTGGTTCAGCCCTGTGTTGAGCCTTCCTGTTTGGAGAAAGATTACCCTGATGAGAGGCCTGACTGTAGTCCCTCAGGTTTTGTGTCTAGCTTGTGGGGTATTAGGATTTTATAACATGCAATGAGGGAATGCCAGGAAGTGTCTTTTAGTATTTCATGACAATTAGAACATCTCGCAAGCAGTGATACTCCTTCTCCAGCAAACATTTCAGAAAGGGCTGAGTGCGCACGGGCTGGATTAGCATTCATTAGAGACCTTTAACGGAGCTTCCTGGTGAATTCTCTATGTAGGGGATTTTTCCATGGAGAGGAGAGTCCGTGCCAAAGAAATTGAAACTTGTGTGCATTAGATGCCCAAGTTGACTGATTGTGGTTGTTGATTCTGAGCTTAACTGTGTGATATGCTTTGCCCAATGAGACAGTAGCAAACATGTAACAGACACAGACTTAAAAAATGCTTGGGTACCAGAGCTTGCTCTCTGGCGGCTCTTGGAAACCTGAGCAGCCCTGTGAATGAGCCCAGGCTAGCCAGCTAGATTGTGACTGACATGTGGTCTAGTATCTCTCTTTCCCCAGCCCAGAGTCAGCCAACCCCAGTAGTCAAATGGCTTAGCTGACAGCAGCTGATTACAGACACACATGTGAGTCCAGTTGAGACCAGCAGAACGATGCACAGAATTGAACTAAATAGTTATTGAATTAAACCTTACGTTTTGGAGTCATTCAATACACAGCAATAGATAACTGACACATGGGTGTAGGCTATTTCACTGCCTCAACTCAGAAGAAACCCAGCGGACATAAAATGTTTGGTCTCCAATCTTGGAAGATATATACGCAGAAGCATGATGGTACCTTCAAGAGACATAGAGAAGCAAAGAAGCCATCTCAGTCTTAGGAAGTAAGAAAATGGGTTCAGTTTTTGTCATTTGGGGTTGGTATAGATCAAAGTTCAAGTCAAGACTTCTAGAGAGGTGTTAGTTAGGCTGGAGTTGAAGATCTGTATGTGAGGGACAGCTGAAGTTATAGTATAGGATGAGAATGCAGAGGAAGACAGGCTGGGGACAAAATTTGGTGGGATTCCTACTGTTAATAGCCCGTTTGGAAAGAGACAAAGGAGTCAGAGAAGGAGCACCAGAGTCAGGAAGCCCAGAATTGTGCTGTGGAAGCTCAGGCTGGGAGAACTTCAAGAAGGACTGAGTGGTCAGCAGAGCCACTTACCAGAAAGGGCAAGCGTGGCAGTAATAATGACTGATAGTTGAAGCGTAGTTTATAGTTTACAAAGCCCATTTACATCTCCTCTCAATCCAGTGTTATAGGTAGATTCAGGACCATTATCACACCCATTTTGTAGATGACAAAACGGGCACAGAGCCATTAAGTACTTTACAAATATGACCCATCTGGTAAGATGGCAAATTCCCAATGTCTTAAAATGCCTTCTGAGAGACCACTGCAACTGTAGTTGAATCCGGCAAGAGGAAAATCAGCAGCAGACTTGAAAGAAGCAGTTTCAGGAGAGCTGGGGGTAGGGAGGATAGTAGTTGGGTAGGATCGAGATTGCATGGAGATGCTGTAGAGGGTAGCGAGGTAAGGAACAGAACACTGTTGACTTGATAAGAACTTGAGAGGATGTCAGGTTTGAAAGGAAGGGAAGGGTAACAGAAATGAGTTTGCAGATAGAAGGAGAGGGAGAAGTGGAACATCAAAGCAAGAGAGAAAATTTAAAAAGGGAAAACAAAATAAAAATAAAGAGAAAGTAAACGAGAGAAAAATTTTAAAAGCAGTTCGTGAAGGTATAAATGCCAGTATCTCTAGGCGAGCACAGGTGAAGAAAGGGCTTAGACTCAGGAGGGGCTGAGAGACTGGTGGCAAGGAGAAGAGAGGGAGATGACAGGCAGAGATCTTTAAGGTAGAGAGGAGGGAATCTTCAAATCCTGAGAGAACTTTAACTCCAGGAAGAGCCGCTTGCCATCTCAGGGAGTGACATGCATCTACCTCTATGATGAGACAATTGAAAGTATCTGGAACTGCCTTCATGAAGCAAATTGCCCTTCCCAGCAGAGATATTTAATCTTGTGATGGAAAAAAAGTTTTCTTGGGATAAGGCCCCTGCATGACTACTGTGTGTGCGTGCGCGTGCGTGTGTTCATGTGCGTGTGTGCACACTGGGCAAGAGCAAGGAAGTCTGGGATCTGGGAGACAGGGCCCAGGAAGTAAGGGGCATCAAACATAGTTAGTTAGTCACTGCTTTGCCTGGGACCCAGGGAGGTCCTGAGAGGTGAGCAGATGCCCTCTAACATGGAGGAGAGCCTGATAAAAAACACCTTCTTACCCAGTTCTTGGAGGTTTATCACCATGACTGCCTTCCAGTGACTCAAGGCTTCTGATTACTGCTTCAAGACAGGTGCTTCTGGGAGGAGTAACCCACTACACCTTAGGGTTTCCTGGACTTCCTGAGAACAACTTTTGTTACATGATGAGGATGAGGGCGGATGGGGATGTAAACAGAATATAGAAAGAGAACAGAAATCACCCAAGCCTACTACATTCTTCACATCCTACCGCTCATGCAAGAAGTTCTGTGCATGCTCCCAGATCTCTCACCTTAACCCCCAATACCAGCATAATCACAACTGCTCTCTCCAGATGCCTCTGCAAGGTGCCTGGTACATCGCTGGTGCTCAGTAAATATACGGGTGAATGAATGAATAGCTTCTCAACTGGTCTGTTCATTCAGGTGTGGTCCCTGCAGCCCATTTGTCAGCATGCTGCTTTCCTAATAATCCTTCTAAAGCCCAGTTTGATCTATTTAAAATCTTTCATGGCACCATGTTACTTACAGGATCAAGTCCAAACTACTTAGCTTGGAATACAAGGTCCTTCGTGATCCAACTCCTACAGCCTCTCCCCTACCCAATCTGGCATCTCACAGAAAGTCCCACGTGTGCAGGTGCACATTGACACACACCCCCAGACTCGATCCAACCAGACTGAACTGCTTCTAGGTCCATGTCCACCTGAGATGTTTACACTATGTTGTCCGAGTTGTTCCTTCCTGGAACACTCTCTACCCTATCATGTGTCCACCTGGTAAACGTCTACATGTCCTGTCAAGGTCAGTTTAAATGACTCCCTCCTCAATGAAGCTTTCATGAGTTCCTAAACTGAGGTACCAGTTTCTTATAATTGCCCTCCCCGTATCTAGCTCTGTAATTGTACCAGTCACAACTGAATGACATTTATTTGTGGGCATGAATATCTCTCCACCATTGATATCTTATCATCATGACCACTTATATCTTGTCATTATATCTTCATACCAGGCATCTGATATGCTCTTAATAAATGTTTGAGAATTTAGACTGAGACTGCTTAAGGCCAGATTCCTTTTCTTCTCCCTTTTTTCAAAAACTTTTCCCGGTATAGCATTATCTCAGTTAACTTTCTTTGTAAAATAAGAGCATAAGTAAAACTATGAGTCCTTTGTAGATTGCCTAGCTGAACATCTGGCCCCAGAGCGAAACCCTCCAAAGGGCCATCCACTTCCACTCTCTGCCTCTGGAAATGCCCTCAAGCCACATGTCTAGTGCCTGGGAGAGCGCAGCAGGTACCTGCATCCTTCCCCCTGCAGAGGCTGTTGGGCAGAAGGCAGCCTTTGTTTCTCCCAGGAGTGTGCTCTGACATTTGTTTGCATCTGGCCTTGGAGGGGCAGGCAAGTGAGGCCCACTAGAAAAATGCACAGTAACCATGAGGCTCCTACCCATGACATCATTTCTGCTTCGCCTTGTCTTGGAGGCTTTCGTTTGCTGTTCGCTTCCATTATTTCCAGGTGGGCTTCTTTGTGATGTAAGTTCAGTCTATTATCTGGCCCACATCCAGAGAGTTTACAGACACAACTATTTGCTAAAGCAGTCCAACAAGATGTCCCCAGAATAGAATCTCTATCCTTAAAGACAGGAGTAAGTTTTCCATTCTCCTCTAGGTTTCCTAAGAAGCCAGAAGGCTGGCTTTGACGTGACCTACATATTCTAGTGCCTCTTTAGGAAGGAGCGCTCACTCTCCACGTTATTCATAGAGACAGTCAGCTTTTCAAATGGGACACTGAAGCAAAACAAATAGCACAGGGGTAGACAAATGTCAGCAACCACTGCCGTCAGCCTCGCAAGATCAAGTTCTGAATTCTCTTCCACGGGGCAACTTAATCCCTCTTACATCTGAGAGTGAAGTTACCGAAGGGAACAGAATCCTAGCTACCTAATCAAACTGTGTGCTGGGAGCCGAAGCCACTGCTTCCTGAATGATTTCCACAGAACCAGGTTCTTTCATCCGTCCTAGTACAGACATGTGCTTCAGTGAGCAGCAAGTGACTTTCCCATTGGGGTGGACTGACATTATCAAGGGCCAGGTTTTAAAGGCCAGAAAATGCCTGAATCTTGAAACCTGCTGAGACAACTGAGTCAAGGCCCCAAACACTGGATTAGGGCTCAAACGACCTTTTGGCTTGGGTTTAACCATTTTTTTGTCATGCCCTGTCAATTGTTATAGAGGACCCATGACTCGGTTATATCCTATTACGAAGTGCCTGTGCCTATTGGGCTCTTGGTTATTCACCAAGCCACACACATCTGGCAGAAACAAAGGGTTTATTGGAAATATTTCTTCACGGGGAAAAAATACATTCTCTTTCTAGCGTGCTGAAAGAGTTCACGTAAGTATTCTTCTCATAGGCCGGCCAAGGAGGGGAAAGCATTGTTGTGAGAGAAATTTAACTGCATTGCAGTTGCCAAATATTTAATACTTTAAAGAGGAAGTTCTAAAATTTAATAGTTGATTTTATTATTACTCTTTGGATATAATTAACTAGGGATGCTCTTTAAACTGCTCTGTTCTGGCTATTGAAATGGATTTTATGGTTTACACTGGGGGAAAAAAAAATTCGGTCAGACCACGGGCTGCTCCCTTGGTGCACATTATTAGAGTCTTCTTAGAGACAAGCAAGCAATTTTGCTGTCATTGGTCTTGTTCAAATAGAGTATGTTTACCTATGCAATACTCTTGGGAAAGGGTGTCAAAAAAGGATCACCAGTTAGTGGCTGACATAGCTCCTGCATACACGTCGAAAAAGCTCCTCAAATAGCAAATGAACACGTATATTTCATTTTTTATGTGGCTGATAAAATGTTATATCATTAAGTGAAAAGAACATAGTTGTCCCATCCAAGTTCAGTTTAGACCTCCCTTTCACTTCTAATACAAATGAGGGCCCTGCGGCTCCACAGCGCATGCTCTGTAGAAACCAAACAGCCGTTTAGGACTCGAGGGAAAGCAGGTCTTCACACGCTGAACGCCAACTCTTTAATGGGCTGCCGGGCATATTTCCCATCAGTTCCCAGATATTGAAGTACTAAGTGGGCTACACTGAAAGCCGCGTCTTTCTGAATGTTTAACTTCGTATTGTTATATTTCAAACGCCGAATTCTCCTCTCTGCTCCATCAAATCTACGCGTCCATTCACTCGTTTATTCAACAAATAAATATTGAACAACAAATGACAAATATGCAACAGGCACTAATCTGGGCTCTTGCAAAAAAGTGTACAAAACAAACAAGGCGCCTACCCTCAAGGAACTTACCATCTTTTGAGGATGATAAATGAATAAGGAAGCAAAACATCTGATCACAAATCAGAAATGCTATGGAGAAAGATTTAGTGCTGTAGTCAGAGAGAACTTCAGCACTAAATCCTGGTTTGCTCACGTATAAGTTGTAAATAATGAGACCTACTATATAGAGTTTGAAGATTAAATGTAACAAGACTGTAGATACATTTCTTAATGCTGTTCTCAGTATGAGGCAGGAGATCAATCATATAATTGAATACATGGGGAGGGTCTGTGGTGTGTTTGTCCGTGACTTGAAGATTGGGTAAGGGTTCCCCAGGGCTGAAATTCAGCCTTCACATTTTAAGGCCATGTCATAGAGAACTAGGAACTAGTCATTCTTGCCATTTATTTAGAAGCATAAGCATGACAGTTTACCGATTAGTTTCTCCTGAAGTATTCACCTGGTGTTTTGCTTACAAATTCTTTCAGCTCCTTTGAATGGCATAGTTGTCCCTGGGGGTCTTTTCAAGAGACCTCTCACAGTAGAGACTACCCTCTCACTCCAGTTTTATTGGAAGTGTAGATTCTTTTATAAAGCACCTGATTCCTAGGGTTCTTTTTCACCTCCTGAGATCTAGAGAGATCCTTGACTTGGGATATCCTACTTACCAGAGATTTATTAACCATTTGCTATGCACCCAAATTTAATGTAATCCTTAAACAGCATTGTGACGTGTGTATTATCATTTGCATTTTTAAAAGATGAAGAAACAGGAGCTCAAGGAGGTTAAGTAGGTTGCTCAGGGTTATAAAGCTAAAAAGTGATATAGACAGAATTATTTTATTAATCCATTTATTTAGTACCTGCTATGTTCCAGGCCTATCCTGGCGTGGGTGGTAATGATATACCATTGAAGGAAACATGTGGGGAAAATGGACAGTTAAATAAGAAGTGTGAGGATGCTGTGAAGGAGGGACAGAGGAGAGAGGGAACATGTGACAGGGAGACCTACAATTGTAGGCTTCTGTGAGGAACACCTTTGAGATTCAAAGGATGATGTAGGCAATGACTGATTCATTTTGTTATAAAGCAGAAACTAACGTACCATTGTGAGGCAATTGTACTCCAATAAAGATGTAAAAAAAAAAGAGTCATGTACCAAAATGTTCATTGCAGCTCTATTTACAATAGCCCGGAGATATATATATTCTTTTAATGCTTACATCTATTGCTTTCCCATTTTATAGAGGTGAAAACTGAGGCATAAAAAGGTTACATTGAAGCTCATAGTGCTAATGAAGAGTAGCCAAGAAAGTCTGGCTCCAGAGCCCTTAATCTCTGTACATACTATTCTGCTCTAGCTGTGGAAACAGGAGGGGGATGGCTAAGATGATCACTTAGTCAGTCGGGTGCTTACACAAAGCAATACGGTTGCTCCTCAATTCCCCCTGGTGCTTGTCTTTGGAACCGAACTGCTTCTGAGGGGGCACAGCCCTAGAGGTGAGCATTCCAGTTTGTGGTGACCATCTTGGACCCCAGCGTGGCAAGTGGGGATAGGAGCCTTCATTGTCAGAGACGTGAAACAGCTGAGCAAACCAAGTGACATGAAGGTTTTTTTAAATGAGGGTATTATGATAGAGGATTCTGGGCCTCTAGAACCTTCCTTTGCCCCATTCTTGCTAAATCCTCATTCTTCTAAGCCACTTTTGACAGCACAACAGAACTGGGAAAGGCTGAAGTGAGAGTGTATGCTTCTCTGACTTTTTCCTTAAGCAACATAGAAATGATAGTTCTTTTCTGTCACTTCTTATTTTCTGTGCCTCTTTGTTCCCATTAGAATGGATAATTAAGACCTAAGGATAAATCCTCCTTTTTGTTTCAAAACTTTTTTTCCACCGAAGCATAATACCTGTAGTTTTTCCTCCCCGATGAGTGATATAAACAAGCAAGAGGAAAACAATCCCACACCGTGTATTACATAAGCAAACCTCTGAGCCACCCACATTATTTAGTGAGAGGATTTTTCTCCCCCTGAATCAGATGTTGATCATAATGGTCAAAATAATCCTTGGCACTTTCTCTAAGCTTGCTCATTATCATTCAATATGTTCAACAGAATTATTAAATTTAAAATAATATGGTGCACCTGGTTGAGATGACGGTGAGAGATTTGGCTTCCTGTCTGTTCGTTAAGGATGAATTCAGCCCAAGGGTGTACTATGAACTTGGCAAATAGCATTATAATAGTGAGAGAATATTGCCTATTGGGTAGCAGGAGTTGATGATTAAATTTAAGTGTGTACTGTCCACATAAAACAAATAATGCTCTTTTTTTTAAACTTTTACTGTGAACATTCATCACCGGTGCCGAAGATGCGCAGTTGCTAATTATTGTGTTTCTAACTTGTAATATACTGTAAATTTTATATAATACTACTGTGACCTTATACAGAATAGAAAAGATGACAGGAGGCCTATAATTATTGTATGGGGAAGAAATGCCTGTAATTATCTACTATTTTTAGGACCAGCGTGCATGGCCTCTTAATTTACATAAGCTTTAGACATTCACACATTTTCTGTCTTTGCTTGTGGATGATAAATTTTGCTCAAATGAAATCAGAAGACATACCGTTAGATGAGGAGTTAGCCGACTGGGAGCTTGATTACAATGAACAACACAAGCTTTGGTGCCAGCTAAAAAAGGGGGCATTTATTTGGATGGGATTTGTTTAAGGCAAGATTCAAAACATTAAAAAAAACACACCATGTTACTATATTGGGCCTGATAACGTGTGATTATTTTTTAGAGAACTGGTTAAATTATCTTGTGGAAAAGCATTAACCTAACAAAGAGAAAACCTCTAGGATATTTATCACATGGAGGGTGATTATGACAGCATGTTCTTATTAGAGATGAATATTTTGTGCTCATTAAGGTTACCCCCTTGAGTGCTCAAGGATGCAAAGTGCATTGCGGTGAAGTACTATAGTTCTATTGTCCTGTGACCAGTTGCTGTTGGCCGGGAGGGTTTCATTCCAAATGAAGGGGCCTCTTTAAAAGACCCAGCCCTGGCAGGGCCTGTATTTGAGCCACTGGGCAAATGGAAGAGACTGGGAAGTTTCCAATTCGAACACTCCAGGGATTTATCTGCAAGAATTGAGAGTGGTCTCAAGAACCCTCTGGTCTTCCAGTGAGGGATAGCAGGTGGGAAGGGCGTGGATGGACTTGGTCCCTGAGAAGCCCCACTTGAAGGAAATACAATACAGGAGATTCTACACCAACACAATAGGCAAACTCAAACTCAACTCCCTACTTTATGAAGGGATTTTTCACTATAAAAATAATTTTAAATGATATCCCCCCAAATAGCAAGTTTTCCCGAAGCACATGACAGGTAACTGTTTTGTCTTATTCACTTCTTAGAAAATGATTATTACTTTTATTAGCTTACTGGAAATTACACATATGCAATTAAATTTAAAAGGCTGCATATGATTGTTAAAAAATATCATAAGAAAGGTGAAACTTCACCCCAACCCCTCCCTTTCCCTCAAATTTTAAAATCTGAAGTATAGCAGAAAAGCAAGCTAAAAGTTTGGTTGTTTGGTTTATTGGGATTTTAAATGACCGTGTAACAGATAATCCAAATGATCAAGAGTTGGCAGGACGTTTAGGTATGCATCATGTCCAAGGGCTCAGAGCCCATAGTATTCCTAACTATACCATACTCATGGGCTAGTCAGTCTAAGTTTTTGCAAAATATGTATCTTTAAAATACAAGGACTGGGACTTCCCTGGTGGCGGAGTGGTTAAGAATCCGCCTGCCAATGTAGGGGACACGGGTTCGAGTCCTGGTCCGGGAAGATCCTGCATGCCCCGGAGCAACTAAGCCCATGTGCAACAACTGCTGAGCTCGTGTGCTGCAACTACTGAAGCCTGTGCACCTAGAGACCGTGCTCCGCAACAGGAGAAGCTACCGCAGTGAGAAGCCCGCACACCACAATGAAGAGTAGCCCCCCCTCACCGCAACTAGAGAAAGCCCGCGCGCAGCAGCAAAGACCCAGAGCAGCCAAAAATAAATAAATAAATGTTTTTTAAAAAATAAAATAAAATATAAGGACACTTTTAAAAAAATATAATCACAATACTATTATTACACCTAAAAAAATGTAACAATTCCCTAACACCATCAACTATCAAGTCAGTGTTCAGATTTCTCTGATTACTTATAATTTTTTCTGCCTTTGGTTCATTATTATTATTATTACATTTCATTTGTTTGAATCAGGATCCAGAGAAGGTTCATGTATTGCTTGGTGATTACGTCTCTTAACCTATAGGCTCCTCTTCCCGTTCTTTTTTTTCCCCTTTGTAAATGATTTGTTATAGAAACCCATTCATCTGTCCTGTAGAGTTTCCATATGCTGGACATCATTACTAATTGCATCCTTGTGGCACCATTTACCATATTCCTCTGTCCCCTGTATTTCCTATGAGCCACTTGTTAGATCTAAAATTCAATTAAATTCAGATTTGGATTTTTGGCAAGACTGCTTTATAGATGGTATTGTGTTCTATCAGTAGGCACATAATGTCTACCTCTTTTTTTGTGTCTCTCTATTTGTGATATTAGCAATTGTTGACTTTCATAGTTTAAATCCATTATTTTATTGAGAATTGCAAAATGGTGATGATTCTATCATTTCATTACCATTTTTTAACTAGACTACTTCTATAGTAAGAAACATTTCTTCATCAACTGTTTGGTTACCCAGAATATGACTGGTTTGACCAAAATTCCATTTGCAGGCTTCTCTTTCTTTGTGGAAAAAAATCTTGGAGTTTTGTAGAAATCTTCGAGGGTTTTCAGTGAGTTGCTGGAGTGAAAACATCAGCCTAGTGAATAGGTCCCTTCCACACACTCAGACAATCACATATTCTCCTTGGGGATGATGAATCTCAACCCCCTTCTAGCTTCATTTGCCATTATTTCAACCTTTGAAATGGCGACGATTGTTTCTCTGACCTATATTAGAGTTGCCTTTGTACCTGCCTATCCTTCTATTGGACGTAGATAACTTGAGGGCAAGGTCTCTGTCTGATTCTATTTTTTAAATCTTTCACATGCAATGCAGTACTTGACACATGGTAAGAATTCAGTCAATGTATGTTGTCTAAGAGAATAAATGAATGGTGAAGTCTTGGGGAAAGCACTGTTAGTGCCATGCTGTTGGGGGATCGTTGGCAATATGGTCTGGTAGAAAGTATATTAGTCTGGGATTCAGCTGGACTCTGGCTCATGTCACAAGTCTTCAACTTTTTGTTATTAGTCAAAATACCCCCAGTTTCTGGTGCGTAAAATAACACCTACCTGCCACTCTCACAAGGTTATGGTCAGGGCTAGCAATCCAGTAGGGAGCTGTGATTCAAGGGTGAGAACTTGGCAGCCAAGCCGGGGTCAGCAAGCTCTGTCCCCACTAGTTTCCTTTCTTCCCTGAGAAGTCATCTGTAAAATCACAGAAACAATACTTGCTTCCCTGGGCTTTGGTAAGAATTAAGGTACGTTAAGTAAACCGTTAGTAAGAAATTGGGGTTATTTTTATGTGAACTTGCTTTGGTAAATTAGAAATACTGTGCAGATTAAAACATTAAAAGTTATGTTTCCCGTGACCTTTATATTCTCAGTCTTTGAAACTGTCTTCCTCTTCAAGGTACTTTAGAAGTGATTAAAAAGATGGAATCGTTGTTTTAGTTCTCACCAACTGAGGCTCATCACTGCAGGCCAGGCTGGGTGACTTGCTTTCTCTGGCCCTGGCACTGGCTGGGAGCTGGCTGGAGGAAAGGCCCCGGATGAAAATGTCCTGGCAGCGAGAACATTAACACCCACTCTTGAGCCAGGAGGTAGGTGTTAATGTCTCTAGCTGGATTCCTAGCAGCGGAGATATTTAACACCTTCCTAGGATCCAGGAACCAGGCACCCTCTCTTCAAACCTAATTTGGCAGGTAAAAGGGAGAGAGAGCATTTCCAGTTGACCAGTTGAAGATGTACAGAAAGCTCTGTGCCACAAAGACAGAAGCCAGTTATTGAAAGATAAACCCTAAATGGAGAAGGGGTCTTCTTTAATGGGGTTGTCTGGTGTATGACTCTGGTGAGACTTTTCCCAACAAACTTCACCCCGTATGGGCAGGTGGGGATGTTAGGAAAGTAGTGGCTCTAGGACAGGGTCAAAATGTATAAAGTGCAGGACGGGTTGGAAATCCATGTCAGGATGCAGCCTTAAACACGATACTGTGACCAGCACAGTTGCCTGAGCGATTCTGTTCCCAGGAGGACCAGGAGTTCCTTTCTGGGGTTCAAGGTGTAAATGGGGGAACTCAGAGGTACAAATTCCTCAGGAGGAAGAACAGAGTGCCTCAACAGAGTTGCCCTTTGAATCTGAGCCCAATTAGCTTGGGTTCAATTTGTAGGATGCTACGGATATCTTAGCCACAAAGTTCATAGTGGAAGTCAGGCCACGCTAAGAATTAATAAAAAGTTCCTATTTTTTTTTTCCTCAGAGTTTGACTGATAGCAGAGGTGATTTTTTTTTTTTTTTTTCTTTGCGGTACGCGGGCCTCTCACTGTTGTGGCCTCTCCCGTTGCGGAGCACAGGCTCCGGACGCGCAGGCTCAGCAGCCATGGCTCACGGGCCCAGCCGCTCCGCGGCATGTGGGATCTTCCCGGACCGCGGCACGAACCCGCGTCCCCTGCGTCGGCAGGCGGACTCCCAACCACTGGCCACCAGGGAAGCCCAGCAGAGGTGAATTTTGACTTAGACTGAGCTTGAAATGTACTTGTTTCCTCTCCAAACCTGAGGCCCATTTGCACAACAAGCAAAAAGGTAAACAACTTCTGTTTAGACTTTCCAAGGTCTATCTCTCTGGATGACATAGAAAGAGCTCTATGACACCACCTCACCTAGGAGTGAACCTAAACACTGGGGATCCTTTCAACATCCAAAAAGGGTCACTTCTTTGAAATGTGATGAATTCCTAGAATGACTTTCTCATTTAAATTACATGGATATCAGAGAAGCCCAGGCCAGGAGGTGAACCAGAGCAAACTCACAATCTTTAACTACAAAAGAAGATGCATATTTTTCATGAGCCTGCCCTGGCTGCCTTCTCAGGCTTAGAATGATGTTTTCTTCCCCTTTTTGCCTACGAGGAATGTTGTAAGTAGGCATAAACAAACGCCTTCATTATTTATCCCAGTCGTGCTGCACTAAATCATTCCATACGTGGGAAATGTGCTATTTTGTTTGGCTGGTAATTGCTTAAGCTAATAGCCTATGAGAGTCTTCCTTGGGGTTAGCACTTGGAATTATCCTAGCGCAAGTGAATACCCATCGGACTGAAGGTGGCTACAAAAACTAAAGCCATGGGATTGGGTAAAAAATCCCTCCACTGCCCTGACCTCTGACACCTTGCAGCCCAGGTTCTATTGTGAATGTAAGGACAATCACCTCTCCACTGGGGCTGTGGCCAAGTGTATTATCACGGAGTCCTGAGTGAGTGTCTCTCTTGGAAATCAGACTAATGAGGAGTCTTCTTTCCAAAGTTTCTTCAGAGTGATCATCCCTACGATAGAAGAAATGGTAAACAGTAGCAGGTTTTCCAAATGAAAACTTTGGCTTGGTTGATTGTCAAATACTGTGTTTTGTGCCATGCTGAGCTGTCATTGAACACTCTGTCATCACATCCCTTTCATGAGATTCCCAGAGACGAAGCTAGAGATCCAGATGGAGTGGACATCTAGCCATCTGTCCCCAAGCCAGCAACATTCCTGATTCTCCTGCTTCTGTCAATGGCACCATTGTCCTAATTACCCGGGCCCAGGGACACCTTTTCCTGAAGAGTCATCCTTTATTGTTCCTTCCAAATATGGTTGGGTCTTTTCTCTCCCACAGGCATCACCCTGGTACAGGCGCACACCCCCAAATGACCATATGCATCCCAACTCATCTTTCTGCCACCACAAAGGGAACACAGTGCCTTCATATTTATTTACTTACGTGGGCTGGGTACCATGCTAAGTATTTTACATAGGTCATTTTATTTAATGCAAACAACCATGCTGAGAGGTAAGTACTGTTTCTATGCCAATTTTCAGGTACCTTGCTCATGGTCACAAAGCAAGGAATTTGAATCCAAGTGTTGTAAACTGATAGCATTTATGGCCCCAGTTCTTCGTCCCTTCCTGTATCCTCGTCTTTTACCATGTGACTTCACAGTTCCCCTGTGAAGAGGTGGACTCCGTTTCCCCCACCCCTTGAGGCTGAGCTCAGCCATGTGACTTGCTTTGGCCAACAGGATGATAGCAGATGTCGTACAAGCAGAAGCTTAAAGAAATGCTTGCACATTTTTGCTTGCATTCTTGTTCTCTACCATAGCCACAAAGAAAAATGTCCAGGTCAGCCTGCTGGAGGTGAAAGACCCATCGATTAGATTCAGGTCACCCCAGTTGTCCTGGCTTTGATCACCTTAGATCAGAATATAGCCAGCCAAGACAGCAGAGCTGTCCAGCTGCCTAGGTGTCAAAATTCATTACACAATAACTTTTCATCATATTTCTGTTAAAAAACAACCTACCAACCAGTTAATCAGCCTACCAACCAGTTAATCAGCCTACCCATTCTTTTTTTTTTTTTTTTTTTTTTGCCGTACGTGGGCCTCTCACTGTTGGGCCTCTCCCGTTGCGGAGCACAGGCTCCGGACGCGCAGGCCCAGCGGCCGTGGCTCACGGGCCCAGCCGCTCCACGGCATGTGGGATCCCCCCGATCCTCCCAGACCGGGGCACGAACCCGTGTCCCCTGCATCGGCAGGTGGACTCTCAACCACTGCGCCACCAGGGAAGCCCCCCATTCTTTTTGATAACTCCATCACTTCAGAAATCAATGAAATTGAAAACAGGAAATCAATAGAGAAACCAACAAAACCCACAGCTGGTTCTTTGAAAAGATCAATAAAATCAATAAACCTCTAGCCAGACTGACTAAGACAAAAACAGAGAAGACACAAATTGCTAATATTAAAAATGATAGAGGAAGAATAACTATACATCCCATGGACATTACAAGGATAGTAAAGGAATTCTATGGACAACTGTACACCCACAAGTTCAATGACCTAGATGAAATGGACCAATTCCTTAAAAGACGCAATCTGCCCAAACTCACACAAGAAGAAATAGACAATCTGAATTAGAATATATCAGTTAAAGAGATTAAATCAATAATTAATAACCTTCCAAAACAAAAAGTACCAGGCCTGGATGGGTTCATTGGTGAGTTCTACCAAACATTTAAGGAAGAAATGATACCAATGTTCTACACTTTTCCAGAATATAGAAGCAGAGAGGATGCTTCTAAACTCATTCTATGAGGCCAGCATTACCTTAATACCAAAACCAGACAAAAACATTATAAGAAAAGAAAACTGCAGACCAACATTATTCATAAACATGGATGCAAAAATCCTCAGTGAAATATTAGCAAATAGAATCCAACAATGTATTAAAAGAATCCTATACCATGACCAAGTGGGATTTATCCCAGGTATGCAAGGCTGGTTCAACATTCAAATATCACTTAATGTAATCCATCACATCAGTAGGCTGAATTAAAAGAATCACATGATCATATGAATAGATGCAGATAAAGCATGTGGCAAAATCTATCATCCTTTCATGATAAAAGAAAAAATTCAGAAAACTAGGAATAAAGGGAACTTCCTCAACTGGATAATGAATATTTACAAAAAAAAATAAAACCTACAGCTAACATCATACTTAATGGTGAGAAACCTGAAACTTTTCTGTGAAGGTCAGGAACAAGACAAGGATGTCCCCTCTCATCACTCCTTTTCAACATATTACTGAAAATCCTGGCTAATGCAATAAAATAAGAATAGGAAATAAAAGGTGTACAGATTAGGAAGGAAGAAATAAAATTGTCTTTGTTCACAGAAGACATGATCATCTATGTAGAAATTCTGAAATTCTGAACTGACAAAGAGAAAACCTCTTGGAACTAATAAGCACTTATAACAAGACTGCAGGGTACAAGGTTAACACACAAAAGTCAGTCACTTTCCTATATACCAGCAATGAACAAATGGAATTTGAAGTAAAAAATACACTACACTAGCACCCCCAAAAATGAAATGAGATGCTTAAGTATGAATCTAACAAAATATGTACAATGTCTATGTAAGGAAAACTACAAGACTGTGAAGAAAGATATCAAAGAAGAATGCAGTAAGTAGAGAGTTATTCCATGTCACGGGTAGGAAGATTCAATATTGTCAAGATAGTTCTTTTTAACTTGATCTATAGATTCAATGCAATCCCAATAAAAATTCTAGCAAGTTATTTTGTGGATATTAATAGACAGATTCTAAGGTTTATATGGAGAGGCAAAAGACCTAGAATAGCCATCACAATATTAAAGGAGAACAAAGCTGGAGGACTGACACTACCCAACTTCAAGACTAACTATGAAGCTACAATAATCAAGACAGGATGCTACCAGTGAAAGAACAGACAAATCAATGGAACAGAATAAAGAGCCCAGAAATAGACCCACACAAATATAGTCAACTGATCTTTGGCAGAGGAGTAAAGGCAATACAATAAAGAAAAGATAGTCTTTTCAACAAATGGTGCTGGAACAAATGCACATCCACATGCAAAAAAATCAATCTAGACACAGACCTTACCCCCTTCACAAAAATTAGCTCAAAATGGATCTTAGACATAAATGTAAAACACGAAATTATAAAAATCCTAGAACATAACATAGAAAACCTAGATGACCTTGGATTTGGTGATGACTTTTTAGATACAAAACCAATGGCATGATACATGAGAGAAAAAAATTTTAAGCTGGCTTTCATTAAAATTTAAAAAAAAAAACCAACTTTTGGTCTATGAAAGACAAATTGAAAAGAATAAGAGAAGTCTCACATTGGAAAAATATTTGCAATAGACATATCTGATAAAGGATTGTTATCCAAAATACATAAAGAACTCATAGAATTCAACAATAAGAAAACAAATAACCCAATTAAAAATGGACTGAAACCTTAATAGACACCTCACAAAAGAAGATATACAGATGACAAATAAGTATATGAAAAAATGTTCCACATCATCTTATTAGAGAAGTACAAATTAACACAACGACGTGATGCCATTACACACCTATTAGAATGGCCAAAATCCAGAACACTGATAACACCCAGTGCTGGTGAGGATATGGAACAATAGGAGTTCTCGTTCGTTGCTGGTGAGAATGCAAAATGGTACAGCTACTTTGGAAGATAGTTCGGCAGTTTGTTACAAAACTAAGCATACTCTTACCATATGATCCAGCAATCACACTTGTTGATATTTATCCAAAGGAGTTGAAAACATGTCCACACAAAAACCCGCTCATGGGTGTTTATAGCAGCTTTATTCATAATTGCAAAAACTTGGAAGCAACTAAGACATCCTTCAGTAGGTGAATGGATAAATAAACTGTGATATGTCCAGACAATGGAATATCATTCAGCCCTAAAAAGAAATGAGTTATCAAGCAATGAAAAAGCATAGAGGAAACAAATGCATATTACTAAGTGGAGGAAGCCAATCTGAAAAGGATATATGCTGTATGATTCCAACTCTATGGCATTCTGGAGAAGACGAAACTTTGGAGACAGTGAAAAGATCAGTAAGTGCCAGGGGTTGCGGAGGGATGGATGAATTGGTGAAGCACAAGGAGTTTTTAGGGCAGTGAAACTACTCTGTATATTTCTATAATGGTGGACACATGTCATCATACATTTGTCAAAACCCGTAGAATGTACAACACCAAGACTGAACCCTAATGTAAACTATGGACTTTGGGTGATAATGATGTGCCCGTGTAGGTTCATCAGTTGACATGATAATGTGGTAGGCTTATCAGTTATAACAAACGTACCACTCTAGTGGGAGATGTTGATAGTGGGAGAAGCTGTGTGTGAGGGGGGACAGGGAGTATATGGAAACTCTGTACTTCTGCTCAAATTTGCTATGAACTTAAAACTGCTCTAAAAATAAAGTCTATGTAAAAGGGGAAAAATAAATAAACCAATTAACTAACCAAAGGAAATAAAAAGATTACAGATCCCAGCCTTAGTCTTGCCAGAGTGGCCCTTTACCCTTGAAACCTTGCTTTCTCAGTGTCCCGTCACAGACTTCTGATCTAATCAAAGCAGCCTGTTCAGGATCCCCCAGATATTCCTTGATTTTTTTCCCCACTGTCTTCCCAGCTCACAGTGTCCTCTCCCCCTGGGGAGAGTGAGCCCATTTCCAAGACCAATGATCCGAGAACCTTTTCCTGGGGTAGCAGGCTCTCAGCCTGGCATCTCTCTTCTTCCCTAAGAGCTCTAAAGCAGAGCTCAACTGGGTGTAATGAGGGAGTGTCAAAATTTGATCGTGGTGATGGGAGAGGGTATTGCAAAAGCTCTCCCGCTGACTCCATGCCCCCTTCCCCACCCAGCCCAGCCATACCCACACTCATTGAGAACCACAGCTCTAATAGTTAGACATTTTTTTTTTTCTTTTCTTTTTTTTTGCGGTACGCGGGCCTCTCACTGTTGTGGCCTCTCCCGTTGCGGAGCACAGGCTCCGGACGCGCAGGCTCAGCGGCCATGGCTCACGGGCCCAGCCGCTCCGCGGCATGTGGGATCTTCCCGGACCGGGGCACGAACCCGTGTCCCCTGCATCGGCAGGCGGACTCTCAACCACTGCGCCACTAGGGAAGCCCTAGTTAGACTTTTAGTGCAAGGAAATATCTGTCCCCTCAGCTAGGTATATTCCACCAGGGAAATCAGATTCTTTTTCAATATACCTTATTATGCAGATATTTCAAGTAAAAAGTACTTTGCCCTGGCCTCAAATTATCCCAGCCATGATCTCAATCTGATCGTTTTGTTTTAACAGTTCCAACCTTAGAATATTCAATTCCACCTTGTTCTGTACAGAAGTCTGTGTATCCATAAAAATAGACCATGTTTCTTTGTCCTTGTGAGTCTTGATAAGTATACAGGATTTTGATACTGTGTGTGACACGTGTATTTATTGTGCATGCAGGTACACACACGCATAACATACTAACTGAATTATTCTAAAAACACAAATATTTTGCGGGCTACAGGAACACATACTAAATATCTAAATCTACAAACTGCTGACCAACAGCACCTTTCCTAACAAAGAGAGCAGTTTAATAACAGTGTTAGAAAGCTGGCAATATGTTTGTTAAAATCTTTAATTTCCCAGAAGCCTCTGAAGGCAAAAGGTGTAAATGGAGAAACTGTCCCAGCCTGCGTGCTCCGTGATGGCTCTGTTCCAAGCCCAGATGGGCTGGTGAGGAAACTGTGAATGGACAAATGATAACAGACTGCTCTGTAATTCCAACAACAGCTCATTAGCAATCTGTCAGAGATTTTAATACGTATACTCGTGACAATGCAGAAATCATACAATGGTTACACGATCGTGCTCGTGTCTAACTGAAAAGGCTATTGTAAACGGATTGGCAAGCTGGCTATAAATAAAACTGTAATGTCGCTAGAAGCACAGGCATATGGATATCTGTGGTCTTGTTGGAAAAGGATGATTTTGTGTGCTCTTAGGCCATCACAAGAAGCTGAGATAACAATGGTTTTGTGATGGAAATCATTAATAAATAAACAGCTAGGCCAGCATGGTGGGAAATGTGAGGGACATGAAGCCATACGGGTTTCCAAAGAATGAACAGTGATATTTCTCAGTTCTGAAAAAGACTGTGTCAACAATTTAAAATTCCCTTGGATCACAAACCTGGTTTCCAAATGATTTTAAACTTGCTAGTTAGTGGTTCAAATCGTTGCCATTGAAAATGTATTTATTAAAAAGAAAAAGAAAATATATTTGTTTACGTTGTGTGTACACAACAGCCTGGATTTAATGGATAATCAGGGTTTGGTCTCTGAAGGGAGAAACAGAATGAACATTTATGGAGCACCTATTATATGACAAGTACTTCACACTTGTGATTGTATTTAATTTTCCCAACCCTGTTAAATGAGATATAGAGGAGATATTTTCCCCCATTTTACAGGTGTAGAAGTAAATGAGCCCCGGAGAGATTACATGACTTCATGAAGACAGTAAAGCTAGTAAGTGGAGATGATTCTATTTGAACTTAGCTCCGTATGGTTCCAAAGCTAATCTTTTCTTTCCACTGCATTACACTGCCTCTCAAGTTGTCTGTCGTGCACACTGGGGAGTAGCCTTTTAGGATCCTCATTACTTACTGTGGACAGGCACAAGGGCCCTGGAGATTGAACTGGGCTCCACTTAGATGAAGGTATCCAATTTTGCTGGCCCAAATGGACACTGACATTTTTAAAGTATCTACTTTTCAGTCTCTTTTGGGGCAATATCTGTGCTTCAGTGTTGGGACGTTGCTGCACATGACATGAGGAGTTAAACTAATGATCTATAAAATCCAATCAAAGATAGTTTTGAAAGACTACATATATTATATTATTCCATTTATATAAAGCTCAAAAACAGATCAAGTTAATTAAAACTGTTTGTTAGAAATCAGGATGTGGCTACATGGGTACAACTGCAAGCAGGCACCAGGGGATTCAGGTTTTCCTCTGTTTCTAGATCTGGATGCTGGTTGTACCACTGTGTTCACTTTGTGAAAATGCACTGAGTTCATATACTTACGATTTGAACCCTTTCCCAAATGTACATCGTACTTCAGTAACATTTACCAAACAAACAAATGGAAGACAGCATTTGTCCTTACATGATTCAAATTGGATGCTTACATGATCAATTTTCATACTTTGTGTCCTTGTGCAAAATTGTTCTTAGGTGAAGCTTATAGTTAGAAATCTTCTCCTTCTGGAGTTTGGAGATTCTAAGCAGGGGAATATGTGCCTGCCTTTGTGTGAATGAGAGTATGTACTCTTACTTAAGCATGCTCTGATCCTGGAAATGGAGTGATACCTGAGTTCTTTCTTACTCTCAACTCTCAAACTCCTGGAAACCCCGGGGTGGATACAGGATGCTGGTCAAATGTGAATTTTTCATGGGTGGAGCTTGGGGATACAGCCGTCTCAGGTGGTGACCCCTTGTTGGCAGCCATCTCCTCTGCAAATGGCAGTGGCCGGCACCTTCCCCTCTCAAGAACTAACTTGTCCAGCCAAGGTGTTGAACCCACTCTTACCTTGCGTCTTGCTCCCATTTCTCCTCAACTCAGCTTATTGCCAGGTTCCAGTAGAAGAGACGAGGGGATGCTTGGGGAGGATTTGTGTTTCCCACATACTGATTCTGAGGGCTCTTTGACAGATTTGCTCTGTTCGCCCATACCTCAAACATACTTCCTACCTTAGAGCACATACACAACTTCATGACAGTCTTTTTTACCTACAGGATAACTACAAATGAGATAGATTGTTGAAATGCTGCACGGGCGTAGCCTTTGACAAAGTAACACGGCGCAGCCTTCGACAAAGTAACAGCCTCCCTTCTAGGACTTTATTCTAAAGAAGTCATCAGACAAGTTTCTAAAGATGTATATTTCTCAATGTGTGGTTTGAGGAATACCAGCATCAATATCACCTGTAAAATCCTGGTAAAATGTGGATTCCTGGGTCTTACACCTTTCTTATTGAAGCAGAATCTCAGCTGTGGAGATTTTCAATCTCCATGCATCCCTACATTTAGAATACCCCAGATGATCCTTAGTCACATTAAAGTTTGAGGATCGTTGGTGCACAGCAAGGATGTTCTTGCAATATTATTTAAAAGAGGAACAAAAAAGAGGGGAGCCTACATGTTCGCCAGAAGAGGATTCGTTAAAATAATTTACAATAATATTCTGCAGCTCCGAACATGTGATGTGGATTCATATTTATGGACATGGAAAATGGTTACAACATATTGCTGAATGACAAAAAGCAGGTTATACTACAGTGTATTATAATCTGATAACATTTTTGTTTCTAAATACGTGTGTAGATGATACCAGAATACCAACAATGCTTATCTCTGGATGATATCCTTATTTTTCATTGCTTTCCTCTATATCTTCTGATTTTTTTTCAATGAACATGCAAAACCTATTACTTTTATATTCTAGTAACTCAATAAAGCTATTTAAAAAAACAGAAAAAGAAAAGTATTTGATATTTGATTTCTTGGACACGTACTACAGGTATACCATCTCAGTGAAATTTGTGGCTGGTTAATTCAGAAGATAGCAATGGCTATCTCATCTTTTGAAGATGGGTGTCTAGAAGACACCTCTCTGTTGGTCCATCGATCAGCCAATATCGCCCTTGAGTAGAACCTTCTGAACACAACATTGGCTTTAAAGCTGATGTTTTGTATCACAGGGAGTTTTACTTATTAGAACTAGGGTCTTTTGTGGAGGTTAAGAATGGTGTAAGGCTGAGAAATGCGTTCTCTGATTTTGAGAAGTGAATCTGGTGCTAAAAGGGAAACTGCCTGACTCTTGCATAGAGGAGAAGATTTGCAGAGAACTGAGGAAAAGGACAGGTCATTGAATTGTGGTTGTACCCTGCTTTTTATGCTTTCTTTCTACCTTTTGCCCCTAAAGTGTCTTTTTTTTTTCTTTCTTTTTCATCAGCTTATTATTGTAATGAAAGAGAGACAAAACGAGATCCACTGAAAATTCTGGTATTTTGCCTCTCAGACCACAATCTTGAGAGTGCATTATTCTTAATCCAGTTCTGTTTTAAATGTTGTCAGGATGTACCATAATTGGGTTGTGGTAAATGACACTGGAACCACATTGCTACTCACTCTGGAAATGATATGAGCCCAGCATGCTGCTGATCAAATGCATTTCTGCATTAAAACTATTACAGGCAGAATGCCTCGATGGGATTCTTCCCTCCTAATAGTTTTCCAGGGTTTATGCTGAAAGGGTTCTGTCAATCAAGTCTGAAAATCAGCTTAGCACCCTGACTTGGGTTAATAAAATGCAGCTGGCAGGATCTCAGCTCAGAGGCCACCGTTCCCTGGTTCCGACATTATAAAGCCCCACTAAAAATGCCTCATTATAATTGATGCTCACTGATAATACACCTTTTTTAAAAAAATGCAGAGTACCTCCAGAAGGAGTCTTTGCCTTACACAAGCCTGCTAGAAGAGAGACACATATCAAAGACAGATAGCTAAGAAGAAGTAGGACAGGCTAAATGTATTTTCACAAGTACCCTTGAGATGGACTCGATGCAGATTCTGACTTTATTAGGTGGCTTGGGGGTCAGGAAAAT
Organism: Aethalodelphis obliquidens; assembly: GCF_003676395.1. NCBI lineage: Eukaryota > Metazoa > Chordata > Mammalia > Artiodactyla > Delphinidae > Aethalodelphis > Aethalodelphis obliquidens. The sequence goes on along the minus strand of NW_020837957.1, from coordinate 26,628,492 downwards.
GCGCCAAGAATCGATATAGAAATAGGAATATTGCCCAGATTGTGTGGTTGTGAAGGGGGCTCTGATAGTACTGTCACCAATAATGGGAAGATGAGAATTCCAAATGAAAAAATTTATTTTACTAAGGAAAACAAGATGTCACGATGCAGAAAGCCTGTGACAACTTATCCGCCAGTTAGGACAGAACAAAAGCCTCTTGAATCATTAAGTCACTACCTGACTATGTAGCCCGGGGACCAACATCTCTCAGTTCGTCTAAGACTAAAACTTCTAGGCCAGTTGATTCCACTTCTCTTTGAATAGAAAAATCTTCTCTCCTGGCTTCTTGGACAGAGGCACCCACACTAAAACGATCCACAGTAAAAGGACATTCGGGAGGTCAAAGTGCTGGAGTGAAGCTTCATGGTTTTTAAGCAAACTCTACTTTCTGGAGAGTTTCTGCTGGCTGACTCTGAGGAAGGAGAAAATGGAATAGACAAACAAAGCCTGAGGTGAGGGGCGGATTGTCCCGTCGGGGAACTCTGGGCGTGGTGGAATATCATTAAGGTGTATTCACAAGCCAGGAAACTGAGGAAGAAACACGACTAACTATACTTCAATGTTGTTTCTTTGAATCTCTATTCAGAGACAACTGGGGTGATTTCGCAGGAAGGGAGAAGGAAACCGTTTTTCATGGGTGGTAGAGCTACTGTTAAGGAAGCTTTAATGAGGCACTCTGGGCATGGTCTTCTTAGCACAACTAAAATGGCTCTGGAGGTGGTGGGGTCAGGTGACATTAATATGGGGAAACGCTTGATTCCATTCTATTTGCTTCAGATTCCTCTCTAAATATTAATTGCCTGATAAGCATATGCAAATTCTTCATTTGGCTGTTTTATTACATTGGCCTGTGTTCCTTCCAGATGTGGTCCGTACAGGTGATGTACTCTAGCACACATCCCCACGGGCAGGTGAGGAGTAGAGCCTCCTGCACTGTCCTTGGGATGAGTTATGACTGTCTTATGTTGACTCATTATGTGCTGCGCCTTGGACTGAGCTCTTTATAAACCTTATCTCCTCCTGAGTCCCACACCACTCTTTATTATCTCAATAAGGAGTTTCCTACCACTACCACCTACCTTAACTCTGTCCCTAAAAGCAATGACTCATCACTCTGCACTGTACTTCTGTTTTATTCCCTAAAATATAATTCTACCCCTTGCCTCGCCCTGCCCCCCTCCCTGTGCCTCAGTTAGGATGACTGTACTTCAGTGACAGAACTCAATCCATGTTTCTGGCATCTGTCTAGGTCCCCAAGGTCCTGGGGACTGACCCTGCCATAGCCCCAACCCAATAGGTTGAGCCTGTCCCTTGGGAGCAGAGCCTTGACCCTGTCTGCCAACTGGGGGGCTCTGGGTACCTGCTTCCCTTGTTTTCCTTTTCCTGTGCTCTGCTCCTATATTGGGACACTTTCCTTCAATGAGTTCAAGTAGGGAAAAGCGTCTAGCACCATGCCTGACACAGAGGGCACTAAATAAATGCTAGAATCCCCTTACTCAGCTAGGCCCCCAAGTCCCTGACTGGGAGTGGCCACATTCCTTGGACACCAGGCCTCGACCACTTATCAGAACCTCTACTAGCTATACCCACCATGCTTCCATCTCCTCCAGTTCATTGATTTTCGGCTCAGCCTTGCCCTTCACACCATCCGTATCACAGCTGAGAGTTCTGGTGAATTTAATCAGAGGTCTTCCTTGAACACCTTGAAACAAAGGCCAGAAGATCCCAGAACAATTTCACACTAAAATTCTCTTCTGTTCAACAAATATATATTGATGATTCAGGCTCTGGGCCTCCATGGTCCCAGCCTAGGTTGGATGCTGGTAATAACGAGGTGAAAAAGCAGGTCTAGCCTTGCCTCTCCTGTTACCTCTTGCCTCCCTCATTCCTGGAAGCCACAATCCCTACCCAAGGTGCACCCTCTGCAGTCTCATCCTTTTTTCCCCTTTAGCCAGTCCAGCTTCCCCCCCATCCCAAGTGCCTTTTCAGGTCCTCTGTCCTACATGCACACAAGTGAAGAGAGTGTCTTCTCTGCTCCACTGAACCAGCAGTAGGATGACATCCTTTTAGAACTCTACTACTGCTTCCCAAACAGCCTTCTAAAGTCCTCAGGTGAGACTTATTGTTTATTATTCATTTATTAATTAGTCAGTTCATTCACCGATCAATTACACATTGTACCCTGCCTAGAGACCACATAGCATAGGGTTAGAGCATGGACTCTGGAGTGAGACTGGGTTTAAAGCCTGGCTCTGCCACTTACTCACTGGGAAACCTTGGGAATGTTGCTTTTCTTCTCCGTGCATCCGTTTCCTCATCTATAAAATATGAGAGAGTACTTGACAGGGTTATGATGAGAACTAAGTGCGTTAGAACAGCACTTTCCACAGAGATATTCTCAATGAGTCTTAGCTACCACTGCCATTGAGTGCCAGCACTGGGCTAGGAGCTGGGAGGCAGTGGTGAACAGTACGGATAGTCAAACAAGCCAGTACAGGCAAGAAGGAGGATTGTAGTAGACAAGTACCAGGTGCTTGAGTGTGTAGTGGGAGCGTCGCCTGGAGGGCTTGTTAAACACAGATCGCCAGACCCTACTGTATGTTTCCTATTGCTGCTGTAACAAATTATCGCAAACATAGTGGTTTAAAACAACTCAAATGTATTATAGTTGTGAAATGCAGACGTCCAAAATGGGTCTGACTGCGAAAAAAATCAAGTTTTCAGCAGGGCTGAGTTCCTTTCTGGAGGTTCTTGGGGAGAATAGCTTTCTTGTCTTTTCTAGCTGCTGGAGGCTGTGCACATTCCTTGGCTGGTGTCCCCTCTTCATCTTCAAAGCCAGCAATGGCTAGTCAAGTCTTTCTCATGATGATAGCTCTCTGGTTCTGACTCTTCTATCTCCTTCTGCATTTAAGGACTCTTGTGATTACCCTGGGCCTACCTGGATAATCCAGGATAACCTCTTTATTTTAAAATCAGATGACGGGGAAATCTTAATTCCATCTGCAGCTTCAATTCCCCTTTGCCATATAATGTAAGATATTCAGAGGTTCTGTGGATTAGGGTGTGGGCATCTTTGGGGAGGGCCAATATTCTGCCTATCACACCTATTCTCAGAGTTTTTGATTCATTAGGTCTATGATGGGGCCCAAGAATTTGCATTTCTAACAAGCTCTCGGATGCTTCTTTTGCTAATGAGCCAGGAGCCACTTTGAGAACAGCTGGTTTAGAGACTCTGGTCATTCACATCTTCAACCATTCAACAGAGTTTTTGGATCTCTAACTGTGAGCCCAACCCTATCCCAGATGCTGGTAATGGTGCCTGCCAATAAAAACAATTTAAAAAGGAAAGAAAAGAAAAAAGCCCATAATCTAGCAAGGGGGGCCAACAATTTCAGTGTGGGGTGATGTATAGTCTAATAGAGTTATGTGCAAAACGCTAAGCCTTCCCAGAGAACAGCAACTAACAGGGGCCAGGGTGGGCTTCGTAGAGGGGGTGACATGCAAACTGGCTAGGAACGAATAAAGAGGAGATTTTCAGAACGTTAAGGAGGGGAACATTATTGCAGGTATTGGGGAACAGCATATGAAAAAGAGCATGACATGTTTAGGGAATGGGGAGTAGTTCTCTGCAGGTGGAGTGGATAGTGCATTGCAGTGGGAGAAGAGTTGGAATAGGCCGTAGTGAGGAGTGCAGTGGACCTGTTTAAGTTACCTGCCCAGCCCACACTGTCTTCACTGAGAACATTCCTCTCTACTCCTCCAAAGATATGAACCTCAGCCTGGCATGTTTTGTCCACATGATCTTTCTCGACCCATGAGCTAAGCCAATCACAATTCCTTTCTCATGAATGTATTCTAAGAGATATGAAGGTTAGGTAGACTTGAATTAAGAGTGTCTGTTGGGGTGGGGGGGGTCATGTGTATTGATAAACATGTGGGAGGGTAGTGAGGAGATGGAGGGGGGGCTGCAGGAGAATGGGGCAAAGTCACTGAAAGAAGAGATGAGATACTGAAGGCAGTGAGAGAAGAGCCTGCAAACGTGGGACACTGTCCACGACAGCTCCCCTGATGCCTGGCTCTACTTCTTGTCTCATGAATATTTCTTTGTTTCTTTATTCCTGTGTTTGCCTGTTTCTTTTTTTAAAAATATTTTAAAACTTAAATTTGATATTTGAGACATTATTGTCTTTTAAAGAGAGCAGTTCCATTAAAGTGGAGATAGTGGTAATAAGGTGAGGTCATCTTGATTGAGAAGTGACTGGTTGCTAAGGACGTAGGCAAAACGAGTGACAGCTACCCTCTCTAGAAGTTTGGATGTGAAGGAAAAGACACATTTGGGCAGAAGCTTAAGGATGAAGAGAGTAGACTGATTATAAAACTGACCCTCATTCTTCATCCCTCCCTGAAACCACACCTTTTGTGATGTGACTTTGCAGCTCTTCCAATCAAGTCTATCTATTTCCTTGCTCCTGGGCTGGCCTGTGGTTTGCTTTTGCCCATAAAATGAGGCAGAAGTGATATTGTGCTAGTTCTAGAGGCCTGTTCACTTCTTTACTCTCTGTCTTAAAATCCTGCCAGGCCACCATGAGACCAAGTTTGTGCTAACTTGCTAACTTGCTGGATAAGTGATCAGTGACCCAGTCACCACTTCCCCATAACTAATAACCTGCTAATTTCCAGGCATGTGAGTGAGATCATCCTTGACCAGCCTGCCCCCACCAGCCCACCTGCAGACTGCACACTCGTGAGGATATGCAGCCGGTATTTCAGGCCCAGCTAAAGCCAGCCTGGCCCAGATTAATAGAATTGCCCAGATGACTCATCAATTTGTGAGTAAAAAAAATGCTTACTTTTTAAGTCACTGTTGTAGGGTGCTTTGTTACACATCCATAGGTAACTAACTGATTCAAGAATTTATGGGGGGCTTCCCTGGTGGCACAGTGGTTGGGAGTCTGCCTGCCAATGCAGGGGACACGGGTTCAAGCCCTGGTCCGGGAAGATCCCACATGCCGCAGAGCACCTGGGCCCCTGTGCCACAAATGCTGAGCCTGCGCTCTAGAGCCCGCGAGCCACAGCTACTGAGCCCTCATGCCACAACTACTGAAGGCCACGTGCCTAGAGCCCATGCTCCACAACGGGAGAGGCCACCTCAATGAGAAGCCCGCTCGCCGCAACTAGAGAAAGCCCGTGTGTAGCAACGAAGACCCAATGCAGCCAAAAATAAATAAATAAAATAAAATTAATTAATTAAAAAAAAGAGTTTATGGGAAGGTTTTCATTATCTTGCTTTGGCAGGGAGGAGATTTGAGCATATCTGTGTTGGGGGGGTGGGAAAGACAGCCTTAAGATTCAAAAAAGAGGGAGGAAGTGATGAGAGAAGGGGATGTGACCAAAAACTCAGGTGGAAGGTTAGCCTGGGAACACGCAGAGAGCCTCCTTTCCTTTCGAGAGAAGAAAAAGAAGTAGGGCTAGAGGAGGATTGTCCTGGACTGAGATTCAGTGCCTCTCTGGGACTTCAGCCCTAAACGGTGAGCTGGGTGGTAGCTTCTCCAGCTGCATCTCTGGACATGCTCACATTTAACATCCAACCAAAAATTAACACCTCAAACTCGTGCATTTCCACATCTGTCAAAGCTAAAAGGGGCATCTGAGACAGATTGCCTTTTGTTTTCACGGGCGTGTCAAATGCCGCAGTGACAGCAAAGGAATAATCTTCAGTTTGTGTATAATGAGGTCTGAAATTTCCGTCTCCACACATTGATCATGAATCTTATTTCACTAGATAAACTGACAGCAAAGTCTCAGGTACTTAAACAAAATTTTGAAAAAAAAAAATCAACACAACCACCCACATCTATGGGTTTTTTCCTACTATCACTTTTATGGTTCAGTTATTTTGTCTAGATGCACTCGTTTCCAGTTTTTTCTGGATTCCTCAACAGCCAAATCATTCCTTAATTCTAGATATATACTCCTCTATCCTGAAAGATGATTTAGTGGAAAGGCAACTGGTTTGGGAGGCAGAAGAACTGAGTTCTAGCCTTGATTCTGCTAAGTCACGTAACGTCGGCTTTCTTATTTGAAAAATGTGTTCCTCCAGCAAATATTGATTGAGTACTTACTTACCATGTGCTAGGCACTGTTTAAGTACTTAGGATAGCTTAGTAAAAAAATGAAACAAACAAACAAAAAACAGAAAAAGACCCCTGACCTCGGGAAGCTACATTCTGGAGAAACGTCAGACAATGAAAACACATGCAATAAACAGGATAATTCTATCATACGATAGACGGTAAATAGTGTTATGGAAAAAAACTATAGATCAAGTAGGAGTGGAAGCAGGTTGCAGGTCAGGGGAGACCCCTGAGGAGGGTCTGGAAGGGGGTGAAGGAGTTACCACGAGAGTATCTGGAGGAAGAACATTCCAGGCAAAGTCCCTCAGAGTATCTCCTCCGTCTTTTCCCCCATACTCCGTTCCTCTTTGCTGGCCTTGGAGAAGGTTTACAATGCACACAACCTCAAGGGCAGGCTTCCATACCATTCCACACATTTCTTTAAACAGCCAACAAATGGCCAACTGTTCCCTTTGAGCGAGCCCCATGGGCATTAGGTGCAAGAGTCTGTTGTCTTGCATTTACTTTCAGGGACCTCTGTGTGCGATTTTCCTGCCATCCAAAAGGCTAGGTCTGTATTGTGCCAAACATCACATGGGTATTTCCTTCCTGCTGTGCACAGGGCAGTTAGAGCTGGCAAATGTATTTTTTTTTTTAAAAAAAGGACATGACTCTTTTTTTTTTATAATTGCTGAAAATTTTTAATATTTCTGTCATTTCACAAAACATCTCTTGTTGACATTCTACAAATGATACCATCCAATAATGTCCCAATACTTTCTTCTTGTGAAGATAGTTTATATATCTTTTTGACTTCCATAATATTTGTTATTTCAGGGAGATTGATAAGGTAACTACCATTTCTGAGTACCTCTTATGTGCCAGGTACCTTACATTCTTTATTTCCCCTAATCCTTCCAACACCCCCGCCTCCCTCTGAGATAAGCATTTTCCCACTTTACAGATAAGGAATCAGAGGTTCGGAGAATTTAGGAAACTTACCTATAGTCACATTGCTAGTAAGTTTTATAGCCAGAATTAGATTCCCAAGTGCGTGTTCTTTCCACTATACCACACTTCTTTTCCTCCTAAGTACCCTTTGATCTAGCTGGAAAATCTGATGTACATATGAGACATCTAGAGAGTCATTTTAAGGCATATGGCATGGTGGTTAAGGGCTTGGGCTCTGCAGTCAGACAGGCTGAGGTCACTTTTAGTTCTGCCACATCATAACTGTGTGATTGTGGGCAAAGTGACTTAACTTTTCTGAGCTTCCTTTTTTTTAAATTTATAAAATATGTATAAGTACCCATCTCATAAAGTTTTGGGGAGGATTCAGAGAAATCATTCATATAAAGTGCATGGCACAGTGTCTCTTACATAACTGCTCATACATGTTAACAATTAGTCTCATATATTGCTGATGAAATTTTTAAAAGCGTATGTACCTTTATGTATCAAGATATCTCTGGAAGGCTCAGAAGGAGGCAGAAGGAACTGGCCGCACAGCGCCTCTGAGATGGGAACTGGGGAGCTGGAATAAAAAGGCTTAACTTTTCATCTGATTATTTGTACACTCTATATATGTCTAAATGTTGGGCCATATGATATTATTTATTCAAGGAAGTAATTAGTTAGTTTTTAAATGCTATGATTATCATTGTAAGGAATTTGGGATAAAGAAGCCATCGGTGGGGTAGACTGATTTGGAAGAGGTTTCTTGGAGGAGATGAATTGAGCAGGGCCTTGAAGCAGGTACAGAATTTTGATGACAGAATAAAGAACTGGGAGGCATTTTAAGTGAAAGTTTCTTGCAAAGCAAGCCAAAGGCAGGAGTGAGTAGCCAGTGGGTGCCGTCCACTCACTGATAATTGTTTGGCGGTGTGGTAACAACTAATCCAGGTGGTAGAGAATGGTTTTCAAATGCCTAGAGTGGAAAAGAGAGCGTGTAAGTGAGACATTGTCCAAACACCACCTCACACGCAAAAATTAAGAAAGACTGCTGGTTGAGGACGATGCCATGAGCCCTGCTGCCAGAATTATTCTGGTTCATCAATCCAAATTGAGCTGGAGGAACCTTTGACATCCCCCTTTCTCTGCCTGCAGGTCAGCTGGCTCCAATCCTGAGGTCATCACTCATCAAGAGGGGATAATCCCAAGGACAGCAGGACCGGCTTCGTCACTTGGATTTAGGAGCGAGAAACCCATCAGGCAACTAAACAGTAACAATGACCCACCATTAAACACACAGAGAGAAGAGCATGACAAGGAGTTTGTACAAGAAGAAGCCAGGAGCACTTGCTGACAGCGCCTACTGAGACGCTGACCACTGTGAGCTCTGCCCACTGAACTGCAGTACAAAATCGCCCTCTCCCCAGAGTCACTTAGACGTGCACACAACATCAGTTCAGACAATGGGCTCTGCACGGACTTAACAGAGTGAAAAGAATTTGGGGGTCAGATGGACCTGGGTTTGACTTGTTACGCTGCCACTTTTCTGTAAAATGCTTTGGTCACATTTTCCAATGTCTCTGAGCCTCAGTTTCCTTGTCTGCAAAATGGAGCTAATACCTACTCTGAGGCTTTTAAGAGGATCAAATTCAACAGTGTCTGAAAAGCGCAAGCTACACAGGTACTTCTCTTTATGGAAAAAGAGCAAGATGGGGACCAAAAAGGGAACCAATACAAAGAGAGCTGTCTGAAAAATTATCCTTTGTTGCAGGCACTCAGACTCAGTAGGTATACTTATTTCTTTAGCTCGGATACCAGGGGGGAAAGACGGAGAGAGAAATGGGGAAAGGCAGGAAGCCAGAGTCTCCCTCTTGTATGAGAAAATTCACTCGAACTGATCTTCAGACAATGTCACTCTCCTTTCTCAAACACTGGGACCACAGGGCATTATGCCAAAGAAGTCAGCAGCCTGGCAGATATTTTAAACTGATTCTGAGACCAAACAACAGGCCATTTGTGCCATATGCCACTGACATGTTAATCTAGGCAAAGATACTAGGCACCTGGGGACATCCATGCTGAAATGCCATTTAGGCAGGGCACAGCAACTCCAATGACAGAAGTTCAACAAGGCAAATGGCGAGGGCGGCCGAGAAGATACAAGTGGAGAGGAGGAGTGAAAGGGAGATCGTGTTTAATCCTTGAAAGATTTTCTGAGTTGTAGACACTTCATTATGCTTCTAGGAGAGCTGCAGATTTAACAAACATCAAAACTGTGTACTTACAGGCTGGACAAATGAGTGTCTACTACTTTTGCACCCATTCTTCTATGTGACTGCCAGCCCCATGACCCTTGTATCCATTGGCAAATACTGGGCGATGCTCCAGTCCATCAGAATGACCTCCTTTATCCCTGCAGTTTCATTGTAAAAAGCAAGGAGCTGCCGAGTGCCTCTAGCAGATGCCCCAGTGTCAGACTTTCCAGGGTCCAATTTGGTCGGAGCACTCTGGGCCTTTGGTCTCCCTCTCCCCTTTGCCCAGCCCTGTTTCTTGTTTACTATGAGCAATAATGAGCTTCTCCACCCCAGCATGAGGACAGGCTCACAGCCAGCACATGAAAAAGGCTGAGCTCGTGTGTGGCAATTACTCTATTTCATGGGCAGATCACACAACTCTTTTTTTCCTTCTTCTGCGATGCAACTACACTAATGATTTTTTTTAAGTAGGAATAAGGCAGCACTATGGCCTTTAGGGAATAAAAGTCACACAGCAGGAGAACTGCAACAGACATCATAAAAGGAGCTCGCAATGAAATGTCCACCCACTCTTGTCATTGGACCAAATGATTTTCCAGGAGCAAAAGGATCATTCTAATTTAGGAGATCTTAATAAACAAATAGAATCACTGTCTTCATTATCTTCTTCCAGGCAAATGAAACTTAAAAAAATCAGCTCTTCCTGTTACCATTAGTTATTTTTCATAGTCAGAAGATTCTGAAAGATCATAAAAATAAGATTAGGCCACCAAAGAATGTGGGTGCTCCCTAGCATTCCCTCTGGTGTGTAGTTCAGTTTTGTCCTTGTTGGGTGTGGGCTCTGGAATTGGCCCTTGATTTAAATCCAGAGCCCTGTCCCTTACTCACTAATGACCACTGGCAACTAACTCAACGTCACCCCCAAATCTCTGCTTCTTCATCTGTAAACATGTACAGAGTAACCCCATCTTCCAGGGTTATTATGAGAATTAGAGAAGACGTGTGTAAGCGAGGAGCATACTTTCAGGCATGTGGGTAACTATATTAAAATGATAGACTTGATCTTGGGAACCACATGTGACTTATTTTTTTTAATGGAGAGAGATTATTTCTATGAATTCTTAGCAAGGACTAAATAGATGTTTTAATCACAAAATCATGGCCATCTTCTGAGCCTTCACCACTAGACCCATCGGGCTGTGTTATGCCTTATAAAAGACTTGTAAGGAGTAGGAGAGTTGGTTTTTTGCTCAGGAATAGCTTAATGTCAGCCCCGGAGAACAGTAACATCACTCTGAGTCTAAGACCCAAAATTCAACGACCCCACGCTCGTGCTCTACGCACCCAGAAAACCCATCTTGAATGAAATCCAAACACTCTCTTGCTTAAATCTCATAACTGATCTCCTTGCACCCATCCTTGATCCCTACAGCCAATTCAAGGAGCACCAGGGAGCTCTCTAGAATGTAAGGTATTCAATACGTCACATCATCTCAAAACTTGCTGATGGCTGATGGCTCCCTATCTTGCACCGAAGGAAATCCAAAGTCCTCACTTCAAAGCTGTTCATGGTCTGGGCTCCAGTTACATTTCTGATCACATCTCTTACCACGCTCTCCAGGTCTCTCCAGTCATACGAGTCTCCTCAAACACACCAAACATGCTCTTTCTCTCTGGAATGTTCTTCCCCATGAGCCCAGAGGGCTTTCTCCTTTACTTCATTTTGTCTTTTGCTCAAATCTCACATAATCAGAGAAAGCGTCCCCGACCGCTCTTGTCAGTCACCCCACCCTGCTATTCTGTGACCCCTTACTCTGCTTTATTTTTCTTCACAGAGCCTTCAAGACTCAATATAGGCGGGTTAATGTAATGAGCTCTAGTCCCCACCACTACAGCTGGTCTCAAGGCCATAACTGATGCCTACCAACTTCATCTTCTACCACTCATTCTAGATTTCCCTCACTCTTTGCCAACACCTCAGCTGGTCTAGGTTGCTTTCTAGGTGGAGTGACTTAGACCTGTAACCCCAAGGGGTCTGAATTTCTTTAGTCCTTTTGGACTGAGGTTGCTACAGTTCCCATTTATAGTTACTGGGCATTGAGTTCTCACCAAGAGGTGACCCACTGAATCCCTGAGTCTTAGACATAGTCCCTTTTGCCCTGCTACCTTCATTGTGTAGTAGCAGCTCTAGTTCCTCAGAGTAATCAGGGTCAATTTCCCTTAATAAAAATTGCACAAATGGGTCACTAAGAATGATGATGAAAGGGACCAATCCTATTTCCATCCACTGATTCCTGGACCCACATACTCTTCCTATGAGAGAATCAGTACTGTTGGTTCTGTGTGTATACTGCATGTTGGAGGCTACAGTCCAACCCCATAGAGTGTTATGCCCAAACTAGTACCATGAGAATTTAATAGGCAAGTCCATTCTTCTACTAGGCTGGCTACCCCTTGGGGATGAAGTACATTGTAAGACTAATAAACCTCATTGTCATATGCCCATTGGCACACTCCCCCTTACCATTAAATGGGTCCCATTACCCTGAGGTAATGTTGTATGGGATCCCATATCAGTAGGAAAGGCATTCTATAACTCCTCAGATATTGGTTTTGGCAACTCCAGTAATGGAATTAGGTCTGAGGTAATCAACATGCCACCTAGTAACTGGCTAGTCTCCTTGAGGATGGTGCCTTATCAGGCCAGTCTGCACCGCTGACAGGATGGCTGTTCAGCCATGGCAGGCACTATATCAGCCTTGGCAAAAGGGAGTTGACACTTCTGTGACCAAACCTGGTCTCCACCCCATCACCATGGTCATGGCATTCGTGAACCCATTGCGCGAGTACTGGAGTGGCCATGGAGAGAGGCTCACTGACATCCAGGAGACAGGTCATCCTCTCTACTTGGTTGTTGACCCTATTGATTCACTGTGGAGGATACTCATGGCATTGACGTGAGAGTCAATAATTCTCACTCTTAATACCTTCCCTCATAAATTCATCCACATACCTCTTCCCCAAACTTCCTTATATAAGCCCTATAAATATGGATATTATCAAGCTGGTCATCACTGGAGGCCATTTAGAACGTGTCTCAGCATTGCCTACATAAGGGGCAGGCGAGAGCAGCTCCACCCACCAGTTCCCATCCTCAGTAGTCAAGGGTTGCTCCAAAGGGTGTTAATCCCTCTGAATGTCTAGGTTTGCATATGTGTGAGTGCTAACCAGATTCCTGAAGATACCCTGTTAGGTTATCAGAGAAGCTCGGGTGAGAGAGTGTAATAGATTCAGGGTCCAGCTGAGACAAGATCCCTGTCTGGTTATTCCCGGGCACAGCTGGGTGATGCAGAAAAATTTGGAATAAAAGGTGGGCTGAGAGGATATGAGATGAAGCCTAAGAGGTGTCTGATATACCCTCAAAGCCTGGGGAGGCAGCCATGATTGTTAAAAAGTGTTAAATTATGTATTTCAGACAATTAGATAATAGGATATTAAGACGTACGTGCTAATTGTATAGTTCTGCCAACAAAGGCAAAAGTTGTTGGCAGAAGAAGCGATCGATGTGGACTCAAGTTGGAAGAAAAAGAGTTAGAGCCTGGAGGCGTGGCTGGTGGGGAGGCTGAGAGTTCTGGGTAAAGAGTCCCCCATGTTAACAGAGACGAATTGAGAATTCGCTGGAGGACAGCAGGAATCAAACAAAGGAAGAGGACATCCAGACAGCTGAGAGTACAGGGTTTCTCTTGGTTCAGATAGATTTTCTGTCCTGTTGCCTCCTATAAGATAGACTGCCGTCTTTGTTGTGATGTAGGGTAGCATGTGGTTAAATAAACACTCTTTGGACGGAGACAGATCTGCTTTGAATCCTAGCTCTACTGCTTGGGCAAGTCTCTTAACCTCCTCAATCTTCAGTTTCCTAATCTGTCAAAGAGAGGTAACAGTGGAACCTACTTCATAGATTTATAATGAGGATTGAATTAATTAATTTGCGTAAAACACTTAAAACGGTGCCTGGCTCATTATAAGCCTTAATAAATAATAGTTACCATTATTATTATTAGGGAAAGTGCAGACGGTGGCTTTAACAGCCAAAGGAAACCTAACTAGGACAGAATAATGAGAATAGGAAGCATTGAGCAGTCAGGAGAAAATAGATAAACCCTATTTCTATGCAAAAATTTCAGTCACGTCTTCTGCAAAAAGTGCTCTGAGATGTCGGAAGCATCTCAGACATATTCACTCAGCAGAAATTCTTTTTAGCCTTAGAGCAAAGAAAACTAATGAAACACTAGTGACCATGTTGACATTATCAGAAGAAGCAGTGGCAAAAAAACCTGTTGGTAGGCTCATCCCCTTTTGGAATCTACAGCGCATATGGGTAGCCTGGGCCTTTCTCATTTCTCCAGTGTATGGCTGGATTAGCCAGGCAAACTCAATCTGCCTCCACATCAGAGGAAGAATATTTCCATGCAGAAAGGGCTACAGCTGTCACTGACGACCCCCATGCATCCTGGGAATAGAATAGTTTGATGCAGCCAGGTTTTGGGGGGAAAAAGACTTCTCTTCCTACCTGAGCTGCCTACCAGGCTTCTTTTCTACTGCTCATGCTTTGTATGCACAGAACAATGTGTTGAAGATTCCAGGCCCTGGATAGAGAATAGGAAGCATTGAGCAGTAGAAAAAGACTTGAAAGACTATCAAAGCATTTGGACTTTGGTTTGACAAGTTAACCAAAATATCATGACGAGTTTCCTTTTTGGTCTCTACCTTCAAGTTGCACTCTCTCCAATGCTAAAGTTCTTTGTGAATCTGCCTTGACAATTAGTGTAGAGACATAAATGACCTTTGGCGATCATTAGCTCCTTAATCATCAACTGCCTTCCCTTTATTCTCCAGCAGAGCCTGACCCACTTCATTTTTGTGTTATAAAAAGCTTCCATTATTTTCTAAGTTCACAAAGGCCCTTCTTTAATTTTTTTTCTCTTACTGTGAAAGTAATACTTGCTTATTAGAAAAAAATATATCAGATTAGAATGGTACAAAGTGTAAAGTAAAATTTCTCTCCCCACTCTACCAGGAACCACCCTCGTTCCACTCCCTGGAAGGTCACCATTGACAACAGCAAATTGTGTATACTTCTAGACATTCCCCTTTCTGCAAAGAGGATTTTACCCCCATCACACACAGAAATATGTGCTCTTGTGCAACTTACTTTTTTTCACGGAACAATATTGAGAATATCTTTTCGTGTCCACATAGATCTACTTCATTCTTTTTAATGTGTAGTGTATTCGATTGTGTGTTTTACCATAAATTATCTAATCAATCCCCTATTAATTAAGATGTTTCCAGTTTTTCGCCGTTACAAACCATGATGATATGAACAGCATTATATGTATTGATATATATCATTCTGTACTTGTGAAAGTGCGTCTCTAGGATAAATTCCCAGAAGACGATTTTGCTGAATCTGATGGTGTGTACACTTAGTATTTGGACAGATATTGCTAAATTTCTCTTGTAATAGTTTAAACCAATTTACACTCCTATTAGCAGCATATGAGAGTGCCTATCATTCCACTCCCTCCAAAGGGCCCAGAGTCTCCTGAGGAAGCAGCCTGGGCTTTGAAATCAGGCAGACCACTTTCTGAGTTTGGTTCTGCCATTCACCAGCTGTGAGACCTCTTTTAAGCCACTAGGCCCTAGGGACCTCAGTTTTATCACCTATAAAATGGAAAAAAATGCCTTCTGGGTAGGTCTGCTGTGATAATTCAGTAAAATAACGCAGGTGAAGAACCTAGTACAGTGCCTGCCAGACAGCAGCCATTCAGCATGAGCCACTTCCCTGAACTGCAATTCCTAACAGGCCAGTCTTGTTTACACCTGCTTCCCATTGCTGTGTCTCCTCTTCCTGGGGGGGACCCTTTCTGATTCCCATGGTGAAAACTGCCACAGTGGAGTAACAAGAGCCACATATGCTGGGATTTGAGAATCACTTTCTTTCTCTTATTTCATCTATGTCTTCCATGCACACTGTCAGAGAGATGATGACACCTCTTTGGGGCTTCATTTCCAGGAATTTGGGTACCTTTAGTTACCTGGTTCCAGAACTGATAAATTAGCTACCAGATTGCTTTTGAATCATTTTTGGGCAAATACACTAACCCTAAAAGGTTATAGAGAATTGAGTATGAAGTGACTCTCATGGGTTAGAGGGTGACTGAAGGTCCTCCTTCAGAAAAAGATTACTGAAGAATTCCTCGTGGAGAATTATTTATAACACCCATTTCCCCAATAATCTCGTACAAAAAATACGGAGAAATAACCATCAGCTTCTATTCATTCTCAACCTATTGAAGCTCAAGTAGTAGCAATTCAATTACTGGGTGATGCTCACAGCAACATTTTAGTATGTACATTCCCTATATCAGTTCACAGTTTCTTCCGATTTCTAAGAGCTCGTGGCCTGAGCCATTGAAGACTGGGGATTTTAGCTTAGCTGATTCACTACCCAGAAACTCGGACCCACGTTGATGATTTGATTTTATTATTAAGATCCGGAAGAGCCATTAGAGAAGACCAGCCCAACTAAGTCCTTTAACTTAGATAGGGAAGTGTTGTACCCAGTGAAGAGGCAAGGAAAACAGACCCATTCAAAGGCACTCCCTTCTCCATGAGATGTCCATTCTTCACAGATCTTCCCCAGTTTCTGGAGAGAATTCAGCCCATAAAACTTGTATGGCTTCATGCTATAGAGAATGAGATGTGTTGCTCTCTGCAGCAAGGCTACCCTAGACCTGCACAGTGAAAAAGATCTGTGTGAGCTTTGACTGCAAGGAGATTTTACTTCTAGCATGAAAAGCCAATATCAGATCATTTGAATTTATTTTCCACTTCAGTTTGCCCATCTGCTCCAGGAAATCTGATTTAAATACACTTTATCCAGAAGCCTTCCACAGGCACCAAGTTACCTAGCAACTCCAAGTTTCCTTTAGTGAGTTGTTTCCAACATAAAGAGTGTTCACAACTTGGGAGGATGTGTTTTTAGCCTTCGAAGTTTATGAAGCAAGAATTAAATATTGAAACTGCCATTCTCACACTGCATGAGCGTAGACTATTTAAACTACATAGCCTTGGGGGCTGTATTTCTAAAGAGAAATTTTTAATTAACCTACATGACCATAAACATGAATGAGATAGTCCTGTTTAATTTGCAGTAACCAATCCAAGTGCAGCGTTGCTCAGATCTAATTTAGGATCTTTAACAAAATCTAAATTGGCGCTCTGCATTCTATGCCCGCTCTGGTATGTCAAAAAGATTTAGTTTTTCTGGACCTTGGCAAATATATACCTTGTCTCCATTATGAGGATATGGGCTCAGACCTCTAGGTCAAGATGGTGGGTTGAGCACGTGCAGAAATATCACTCTTCTCCAAACACATAGAAATGATAGTATAATGATTATGTATCAATGTATGTGTTTGTATATGTGTATATATATATGCATATACACACACATATATATATTCCAACTCACCCTACAATTTCACTTTTTCTCTGGAAGAATTTCCTAGCGAAGTACCTACCACAACAGGTACACCAGTGGTTCTCAACTGGGACACTTTTGACCCCAGGAGACATTTGGCAACATCTAGAGGCATTTTCGGTTATCATAACAGGGGGCAGGTGCTACTGACATCTAGAAGGTAGAGGCCAAGGATGCCGCTAAACAACCTTCAATGCACGGGACAAAGGATGATCTGGCCCCAAAATGTCAATAGTGCCGAGGTTGAAAACCCCTGAGGTACGCAATGTAGCTTTAATAATATATGTATTGAAAAATACTTTTAGAAACGTTTCCTGGGTAACTTAATAAGGTATCACTTACACATAACCATTTGCAACCATTTGCCCAATTTGCGTCAGCCTCTCATACGCCTACAGAATGAAGTTCAGACTCTGGCGCTATGGATGTTCAAGTCCCTTCCCTCATTCCTGCTCTCACCAGCTACGTCTTTCTTCACTTAGTGCTGTGTGTGTTACGCTGCACTACATTGAACTTCCCACAGTACCCTGAAATGCCATACCCTTTCATATTTTTGTGTGGACTCTTCTCTGCCTGTAGTTTTTTAAAAAATAGCTTTTTTTCTTTTGGCCACTCCACTCGGCTTGTAGGATCTTAGTTCCCGGACCTGGCCCTAGGCAGTGAAAGTGCGGGGTCCTAACCACTGAACTGCCAGGAATTCCCCTCTTTTCTTATTCACCAGCAAATTTCTAGTTATTCTGAAAGACCCAGCTCAAATAAAGTCTTCTCTGCCACCTCCTTTTCTTCTGTGCACATCTGTCTCTCAAACAGGCTGTTCCTATTTTTTTTTATAGTGTTTGTTTATTTATTTACCTCTCCTACTGCACTGTGTTTTAAAGTATTTTGTATTAATTTGAACTGAGAGCAATTAGCACTGTGTCTGGCACAAGGTAGATGCTCGAAAATTATCTTTCAAGTGTGTAAGTGCAGATACTTGTATGTGTATACACACAAGCATGAACACACACACACACACCACCACCACCACCACATACACACATTTGACAAAGAAAAAGGCTGGCTGAGGAGAGATTTCATCAACGTTTCTATGCAAGATTATTCCTCCTAGACACTTGCATGATGTTTGTATGATAGGGATTTAAACCAAGATTCAAAGGACCAAAATGAAAAAAACACCTATGTAGACATGGGTGTTCAAACGCCAAACCAAAAGATTGCCAACGCAACACCGTGCACCTCCAGCACAAGGAAACCTAGTACAACATTCCAGAATTGAACATGGGATGCATTTCATCAGAAGTACAGCAAAAGTTGCCCATTTTTTTGCCCAGAACGTGATGAGGACTGACAGATCATCCCTGAATCTGCTTACCAACTGAGAGTTTTGAATGCTGAGACACTGTTGGGTGTGTGTTCTCTGTGCACTTTCGTAAGAGTAACACTTGGAGATCTATCTGTTCAAAGCTGAATTCTATGCCCACTGGTCATTTGTCTTAACTTTACTTAAACTCATCCAGTGTTTATCAAATCACTGAGTGAACAAGCCACGTGTGAATATTGATGCACAAACTGGGGAATTGTGGGGCAAGATTTTTCCCATCCATAAAATGAGGATCATAATTCGTACTCTTTGGAACCTCAAAAAGTCATAGGAAAAATGGATCATGGGCAAAACCCAATTCTGCTTGAGTCAAGAGTTAATCTGAAACATATATATGCATACATCTCGCATAATGGAGATCTTGCAGAGTCAGAAATACGTTACTATAGTGAGCCGTTCATTTGTAAGTCATTACCTGTGGTTTCTTTCAGATCAGATCTGACTCCTTTCTGCTCCTTTTTCATTGTTTCGGAAGAGAAAGAATAGCTTTACCCTCAGAGGTTCATTGAAGTCTTGGTAAGAGAAGAATATTACCTAATACTGGGTATTCTTAAAGAAATAGTCTATTTGCTCACTATTGGAGGTGAGCAAATATAACTCTAGTTTTCAAAAGGGAAAGAAGGTGGGTTTTGCAGACTACTATGTGGGAGCCAAAGATTTCGTTTGAGAACTTAGAGCTTCAGTTTGGTGAACACACTGCATGGAAGGTTTGTCACAGGCCACAGAGGGTTCCTAGGCTGGAGGTCATTTGAATCTCTACAGCATCAAAATGAATTGTGAGCCCTGGAATACAGACGCTGTACTAATTAAGTACAACTGCTGTACTTCCGTTAAGGGGTTTCCATGACCCTGACAGAGATCAACAGGAAAGGAGGCCTCCGTGACTCAACAGATATGATCAGTGTAGATAAAGCTAGATTATAAATGGAAAAGGAAGCCCAATAAAACTATGCCATCTAAGGAAAGAGTATGCCTGGTTGGAAAGCTCATACTTCTGTTTGTGAAAATGCATCCAGGGACTGCGAATGTTAGCCCTTCTTAGTCACTGTGGACTTGGAAACCAATGGACTTAAGGACAGGTGGAGAGTCACGGCTTGTTGGTAAATAGAGGAGCTTCCCTATTTGAAAGTATGTAGAGCAGAAAACATTACATAGGGGCTTAGAGAGCTGAACCAAGAACTAAGAGTGGCACTACAGGAGTTTTTAATTTTGGCTCAACATAAGACAATATTTTATAGTGGCCACCACTGCTGTGAAAGGACGTGGCTTCCCTGAGTGAGCAGTGAGCAATCCGTCTCTGGAAATTCTCAGGCAGAGGCTGCACAGGGAGGCTGAGGTGGGTTTTGAGCATCAGATGGCAGATCACTCACCAACTGTCCGCTGAGGTCCTCCACATGCCAGGAACTCCTCTGCATTGTGCTTTCTTTAGCCTCATAGCACAGGGAGATCAGCTCGGTGCTTTGTGACCACCTAGAGGGGTGGGATAGGGAGGGTGGGAGGGAGATGCAAGAGGGAGGGGATATGGGGATATATGTATACGTATAGCTGACTCACTTTGTTACACAGCAGAAACTAACACACCATTCTAAAGCAATTATACTCCAGTAAAGATGTTAAAAAAAAAAAGTCTTGCTTTGGTGATTCCAGTCTATATGGAATCTCAGTCATCCTCATTCTCAGCTATTTTGCCCTATACCATTTTGTACTATTGATCATTGGCCATGCCCGCTACCTTTTTGAGGGCCTGTGAAGCCACAGAATAAAAATGTATATTAGGCATATGTAAATATTTAAGAGCTAAAAGTGAGAGAGTGCCAGTGGGAAGCAGGAAGAGGAGGTGTCTCTCTGGAAGCTCCTGGCAAGCTCCTCCTGGCTGTGTGGTATTGTGGTTAAGAGCGTGAACTTTGTGTCAGACCTACGTAACTTTTCAGAGTCTCAGTTTCCTCCTTTGTAAAATGGGGGTGATAATATATCATAGATTGTGATGTTTGTAACTTTCTTAGCTTAGTGCCTTCTTAGCTTAGTGCTGGCATGTAGTAAACTCCTGTTCAGCCCAGGTTCTTAATTAACACAGTACCTGGTACACAGTAAATGCTCACTAAATGGTAACTGTTAGTAACAATAGTAACAGCAAGGATAATAAGTAGCATTACTAGTAGCAGCTAGACCAGGACTTAAAACACATATCCTGACTCCCGGTCCAGCACTCTTTCCAAAACCTGACAATGTGAGTTTTATTTTACTTTGTGGTGATGAGACGTGTGAATCAAAACTTACAATGTCCCTCCCTTTTAACAGTGAGGAGATCAGACTGATGCCCTAATATTTCAGAAAGAAGATTTGACTTCCATGGCTTCTGCACTCTTTTCTCTGAGAAGGATGCCGCGAGGGTGACATGAAATAATAGGGAGGCTGGGAAATCCCAGTTTACCTAAACCAGGTTATGCTGATTCGGGGAGTTAATTATTAATAGCCCCCTTTTCACTCTCCAAATTGTCATAGTTTGGATAACAAACCATATGGTCACCCTAAATATAACACTCACTGCTCTGAATTGTGGTCATTTCAACTTAGATCAAATTGCATAGGCTCCAGACAAATTGTATTCAATTAGTATTTTTTAAAAAGTGACTGTCACTTTTTTTTTTTTTTTTTTTTCGGTACGCGGGCCTTTCACTGCTGTGGCCTCTCTCGTTGCGGAGCACAGGCTCCGGACGTGCAGGCTCAGCGGCCATGGCTCACGGGCCCAGCCGCTCCGCGGCATGTGGGATCTTCCCGGACCGGGGCACGAACCCGTGTCCCCTGCATCGGCAGGCGGACTCTCAACCACTGCACCACCAGGGAAGCCCGTGACTGTCACTTTTAAGAGATTGTGTGTCACTCTCCTGGACACAGATAAATAGCCCACCTAAATTATCCAAATGGGACCATCTGCAAAGAATTGTCCTGTTTCCTGGAGTATCCAAAATGTGAAATCGGCACCACTCTTCCCTGCAGGAACCTGTCTTATTAATAGTATTTATCGTCTATCTCTCTGAGAGTCTAGTGAAAATCAAGCAGGGGCTGGAGGAACGCAGGTGACTCTCTCTTTGCACTCAGGGGATTTAGCACGGAGATCTCCCCCAGGCGGTTTCTTCCTGGGCGCGGACAGGAATGCACAAGCAGACCCACAGCCGGCCTGCGGTTGCAGTGGGCTGGGAGAAGCCTACTTTGGCCTCAGCTGCTCCACACTCCCCAGATCAAATGTCAGCTGCCAGGACCAACTGGTGTCTCCTGGAGGTCTTTAAAAAAATGATTTTCCAGCTGTGAAAGGCTGCGGCATTGTTCTGCTGTTTGGCCACCTTCTCTCTGGCTGCCCCACTGGCAGCAGCCAGAATGAGTCCCATCAAAGGGTCAACAATGCAGCAGCCGCGCAGCCACCGTCCTTCCTCTCTCAGCTGTCTGATGTCAGCTCATCAAAGGCCCTGCATATGGCCCCGTGCTTGCTAGTCATTCACCTCACAGGCCTCTAGAATTTTCACAAGTCAGAGGAGGCGCCAGGAGAAAATTTGCGGCCCCTGAGGGTGCCCTGGTGGTGGTTAATAGCCAGGGAGGGTGACAAGAAAGGGGGAAGTTTAGTGTGCTGTGGTTCCCAATTGTTTGGCTAACAGCCGGAGGTTGACCTTGAGCTTGCGTCTGCCACATGGCGGAGGCACCAGCCGGGCAGCACGTTGGGAGGGCTCAGGAATAATGGAACTTGAAAATGCAAATGATTTTAATGAATTCTTCTCCCCTCCTGCCCTCATCCCGTAACTCCCTGTGCAAGAAGAAACACTTCTCAGATTATAGGGGAAAGTCCCTACTTGCTCCAAGTCTAAAAGCGTAATGGAGACCGGTTCTGCTGAGGCCTCTGCCCACTGTGTGAGCCTTCCAAGCTTGACTGTCCTGGATCAGAGGGAGGCACGAAAGGTCCTGTGCTGTGACCTGATCCCAGCTCGGGGCAGTGGCCAGATGAGACAAAGACAAAGAGCCTGTTTCATGAGAATGATTTTCTGGTACCTAGAAGGTGAAGGCCGGCCATGGACTTATCTGACCTGGCAGTGGGCCTGGATGGAAGGGACCGGCCAGCTGTGTGTGCCCTGGGGCTGGGTCTCAGCGTAGCTGTCCCGCGTGCAGAGTCGGGTGGAAGGGGGGGACAGTTGCAGGATGCCTGCTGCTGGGCCTCCGTCACTGTCCCAGCACAGGTGCCTCCTTCCTTCCAGAACGCAGCTGGGAGAGAAGCAAGGGGCTTTTCTTGCACCTCTTCCATGCTGTTCCTGGATAATTTGATTCCACCTCCATTGCAGTCAGGTAGCTGACCCTGCAGGAGTCATTCTTGGCCTTAACCTCTGAGCCCAACACCTTTGGGTGGCATAACTGACGTTTAAGAAAGGATACTTGCTCCCTCTTATTTCCCATCTCTAAACTCTGATCCTGGTGCACAGTTAAATTCCCTGTGCTCCTAAGGGGCTTGCCTGTAGGTAGGGAAGCTCTATGTATGCTATAAAATGTATAAGACCTAGTAGGTCTATGAAACTAAATGTGACTGTCATAATTTTGATCTCAGTATCTCGCAAAATTATCAGAAGTGTTTTGTAAACTGTAAAGTGATATACAAATGTTAGTGGTTGTTGCGATGGTTTTTTTATTTTATAAAATGCTTTTTTTTTTTAATGCGGAAGTGATCTCTCTTGTAGAATTGGTTACATGAGAAAAGTCAGATGAACACAAAAAGCGCTAGCTTTGCCACATGGCAGTTGTTCAAAATCTGCTTCCAAGGGTCACACTTGTGCAGTGTTGTTTGCCCTGAAATCCACCGTAAAGGCAAACTAGAGGTATGGACCATATTAACAATGGGCTTTGGAAACCAAACCAGTTTGGAGCAAATTGTAAGGGAATGTGAGACTAATGTTTTACATTGTAAGATATACAAACTGAATTAATTAATGGGAAACTATTATTAGATGCAGGGTAGTTCTCCATACATTAACTACCTTGTCCTTGTAAACAGGCCCTGCCTGGGATGGCTTCCTTATAGGCTGTTACAGCTTGCATAGAGAAAGAAAGAAACGAAACTGGAGGCTCTTTGAATATAGCATAGTGCTGAAAAGCTCATTTACCTTTACTTTTTAAATCTACATGTCTTTTTCAAACGCTTAAATTATTTTTGCTGAACAGTAAGCTTAGGCGATGAGCCTGGATTTATACAGTTGTTCTCGAAATGAGCTTTGAAAGCATCATGCGGTAATTTTTTTCAAAATGGAAAAACTTGGTTAGGGGGCCATAGACCATTGTCTGGAAGGAGAAGAAATCAGTCAGTGTTTCTGTAAAGGTGGTTAACCCACAGGCAGAAACAACTGCTCAGGACATTTTGCAAATTTACATTTGCATTTGTTGATTCCTTATTAAACTGAATAACCAGGCACATGGAAGGTAAAGCCCTCTTTTAATTAAACCTCTTGGTGTGGGCCCATGTGACTAAATATGATGGAGCCGCTCCTGGGGTTTCTGCTACTGAAAATACTAACAATAATCATTTGTTTTGTTTTTATATTTAAACACATTATTACATAGCTTGGTGCAGAGATAATTACCAATTGTATCTCCTGTGTTTTTCTAATGTTCATTAATAACAATAAAGGGTTGTAGGTTAAAAACTCATTTAATTGCCTTTATGTTAATGACATTATGAATAGCCTTAGCTACACAATTCTAATTCTGTCCAGTATCCTCTTTCTCAGTGGAGCCCCAGGAGGGCTGCTCATTTTATCAGCATTACTGATTCAGAGTTTTTCCTTGCAGGTGGGTTTTTGTACATAATCAGAATTAATGCACAACACATTTTGCAAGGAATGAAGTAGAAGCACTCGGAATAAGTAATTAACTAGAGTACCCAAGGAAATACGCCTGAGCATTTTTTTTAGCATATTCATAAAACATTAAGGACAGTCATAAACACAGTAGAAACAATTTCCTGGTAACGTGCTTTTAGACTATTTTCTGGCTCTTTTTAAATTTTTTTATTTCTCCCATAGGGGGAAAATTTTTTTTTTAACTGAAAATCCCAGGGATGCAGATAAAATGCCCAGTGTGTGGCGCTTTGGGATTCAGTGTGCTTCTGTGCTGCTGCAAGCGAGCTGGCAGAGTCCGAGGACCATTCCCGTTCTCTTCCCCTGCTCCCATCTCCATCACACAACTTACCAGGCACGAAAGGGAGTGAATGCAGTTTGCAACATCAGAGGAGATGTGGCTCCCCGCCTATTCCCAACCTCTAGCATTAACCTCTGGGCATGGGAGAGAATGCCCGGGGAGGAGGAGGGGGCAAGGAAGGTAGTGCGGTGGCTATGTGGTATGCCACCCAGACCCCTCCCGCCTTAGACTGACACACTCATCTCTCCAGCTCTTGACGGCTGACAGCTCTCAGCTCAGTCACTGTTCTCAGGTCATCAAAGTCATGTCCCTACCCCCATCCCCAGGCATCTTGCATCCAATGACAGGTAAGTAGGAGAGTTTAAAATTCTGGTCTCCTTTGCCTCAAGGTGAGATAATTCAGAAGGCCATTCTGATATCAGAGTGCCCTGGGGGATTAGCTGAGGTCTTTGTCTTGCATCCTTCATCCCTCCTCATGATGCCGTTCCAGAGAGCGCTCCCCAATAAACCTTCCGCGCGCAAATCTCAGAGTCTATTTCCAGGGGACCCATGACGGAAAGCCAGTGATCAACTTGCCCATCTCCACGCTGTCCGCCGCACACTGAAGCAGCAGTTTCTCCCCAGCCTCTTTGATCTTGCTGTCCTCTTAGGGTGCTTTGGGCACAGAGCTTGACGTCCTGAATGGGGCCAGAAACAGGGTGCAGAAACATTGCCCTTCCATTGAGCAAGCATCATATGAGCTAAGGTATAAGAAAACGTTTTTAAAATCCTGGGCCTTGAATTAGATGGGTAAATTCACATACTGGTTGTAGTTTTTGGACAAGTTACTTTACATCATTGAACCTCAGTTTCCCTATCTGCAAAGTGGGGCTAACGGCACAGGTAACGTTTATACAGTGTTTAGCCCAGTGCCTAATACCCAATACATAGTAATGCTCCATAGAGACAACAGCTCACTTTTTCTTCTTTTCCATCTTCATATCATTATCCACATGGAAGTATGATTTTGGATGCTAAACATGAACAGAATCTTCACCATTAGCCAGGTCAGTTTCTTCAAGACTAAGGTTTGTTTTGGTTTGGTTTGGTTTTTTGCCACACTGTGTGGCCTGTGGGATCTTAGTTCCCTGACCAGGGATTGAACCTGGGTCCTCGGCAGTGAAAGCGCTGAGTCCTAACCACTGGACCACCAGGGAATTCCCAAGACTAAGGTTTAGAATAGCCCTGGTTCTCATGGAGTTTAGCATTCAGTCTAAGTGGGAGCCCACAGAGGAAGGCGGCACAGGCCCAGCGCAAAGCTCCTGTCAAAGGAAGAACCCAGAATATTTATAAGACCCCAGGTGACTTAGAGCAAGGTCACATTTGGTTCTTTCAAACACTGGTAAGAAGTAGGCAATGGTATTAGTTTGCTAAGTACCTGGAGCCTTGTATGTATTAACGTATTTAATTCTTATAGCATCCTTAATTAGGTACAGTTATGCCCATTTTACAATTGAGGAAACAGGTTCAGAGAGGTTAAGTAACTTGCCTTAGGTTACACAGCTAATAAGTTGCAAACCCAAACCCTTGCCTTTCACCATACCTTTTAACAGAGAACCCAAGGCTTGAAAATTTGTTTCAAATTACCTCCAATATCAGTATTTCCCAGCTAATTAGATGTGCTATCCCTTTTTTAGGAAAAGTATCAAAAAATGCAAGTCCCATCCAAAGATCAGCTTATGGTGGTGCCCGGTACTCATGGACATCTCGCAGTGAAGTCAAAGCGTCCTGGTGAATAGATTCCTTGCTTTCCCCATGGCATTATAACCTGGAAGCACAGTGGCCTTGATCTTAAAATTAGAGACACCTGCATCAGAAGCTCAGTTTGAGAGATGTGGGAGTAATTATTGTTCAAAACAATGTCGCATGAGATTTGGGTTAATCTCATTGTATGTTCAAAAGTGCATTGAGTACAAGAACATTATTTTCTTATAATGCTATAGAGTTGTATAGCACATAAAATTTTATCAAATGCTTTTATACTTAGCTGACTTCATAACAACTTGGTGGAGTGGATATTAGAGTTCCATTTGCCAGATGATAAAGACTTCACTTCTTTTTTTTTTTTTTTTTAAGACTTCACTTCTTTAAGGAACCCATTCGATTGCCAGAAGTTTACTTGGCAGTAGAGATGAGTCTAGATCCCCATTCTTTTGACCCTTGGCTATTCAAAGTGTGGTCCCTGGGCCAGCTATGTCAGCATCACCTGGGAGTTTGTTAGAAGTGCAGACTCTCAGGCCCCATCCAGGTCTATTGAACCAGAATCCTTTAACAAAATCCCCGTAAATTCATATGCATATAAATGTTTGAGAAGCTCTGTCTCCACTATCTTACTGTCTCCAAACCTCTCTTCTCTAGAGTCTAGACTGTAAGCCCCATGAGGGCCGGGTCTGCATCTGGCTTGTCTACCATTGTACCCTTCTCACTTGTCCAGTGCCCAGGCCAGAGCAGGCATTCCATTAGACACATCGACAGCTCTGTCACTGGGTAGTTGGGCCTGCCAGCCAGTTAGTATCTGTATCCCTTCTAGAGGAAACAACATAAGTTCTCATGTTCCTGAAAGTCTACCATCAGCACAAAGGTATTCACCTTATTCATATGAAAAAGGTGAAGTCATGCTTGAAAAATATACTGAAACCTGTGGTTTGCCATCCTGTTTCTCAGCCTACCAAACCAGTGCCTATAGGAGTGGGAACATTGTACTGTGTAATTATTTAAATGAAAACAACATAAATGAAGAGAAGGGCTATTTATATCAAGTGCTGCTAATTAAAGGAGAAATAATGGGTCCTGCTGAGAAAGGATATAGCCAGAGAGAGCAAGAAAAACTTCCTGCCAGTAAAGACTAGTAGACAATGGGACAGTTTTCCTAGTGGGATAATTATGACTCCTGGAGAAGGTTGTCCAAGGCAAGATGAGATAAGTACCAGGCAAGTATAATGTACTTCCAACCTTATTATCGATGATGCTTTCAGGCACCAGCTCTGGGTCACAGATTTTGAATGTACTAAATGCTTAATTCAGAGCTGCCCTTTCACCCGAAAGATCTCAGGGTAAGAGAAAAAAGTGTGCACCAGTCCAGTGCTCTCGGATTTAACTCTTCACTGAAATACTCTAGGAATAAATGACGGAAAAGGAAATCATAACCCCCACTTCGCTCTTGCACCCAGAAAGTGATTTCCATTTCAAACAGCTGATAGAACAACAACGTGGTCATCAAAAACTGTGAAGATGATCCCCCGAGTCCTGCCTTATTTGTCTTCAAGATCACTCTAAAAAAAATAATTTAAAGGCAGGAGATTGGTGGTGTGGAAGGGAAAGCCTCCTATTCAGAAAATCAATGCAGATTGAGGTATCATAAGGAGATGTTGATTTATAAGCTGCCGCGTTGAAAATGACTTGCTTTCTCATTAGTTGGACCTGGGTCATGGCTATGATACAAATAAGGCAAATAATTTAAAACGTATACTTGCAGAGTATGTTTGACTTTCAATTTGTCCTTGGAAGATGTGGGGCCTAAGTAAAGAAAGATGCACAGTGAAGTTAAAAGGTTGCTCGTCACAGATGCTACAGAGCAATGCCCTGAAGAGCTTGCGTTCTAGGAGAGAAAGACCTAGGTTTGGATCCAGATGCACCCCAGTATTTCTGGCACCTTGTCCAAGCACCTTATTTCTTTTTTTTTTTTCTTTTTTTTGCGGTATGCAGGCCTCTCACTGTTGTGGCCTCTCCCGTTGCGGAGCACAGGCTCCGGACGCGCAGGCTCAGCGGCCATGGCTCACGGGCCCAGCCGTTCCGTGGCACGTGGGATCCTCCCGGACCGGGGCACGAACCCGTGTCCCCCGCATCGGCAGGCGGACTCTCAACCACTGCGCCACCAGGGAAGCCCCTAAGCACCTTATTTCTCTAGGTCTCCTGTTCCTCATTTGTAAGATGTAGGTAACATTAGAAGCGACCTCTAAGGTGGCTGGGAGGGATAAATGACATAGTTCCATTCCATAAATGAAATATGCATTGCCTGGCTGAGTTGGGCTCTATGTAAATGCTAGCTGTTTTGTTATATGAATGAATAGTCTCTATTTTAAAATATTTCCAATTTTATATGTACTTATGTACTTTTGGGGGGGATTGAAACGAGGAGAATTGAGAAAAGCTATCTGGAGACTATTTCTTGCCTTCAGTGAGCTTACAAACTAATTGGGAAAATGATGTGGTTACAGGAAACTATTAAGGAAAATGAAGAGAATGTGATGAAAGCTGAAGGAAAGATGGTGGCCAAAGTAGGAGAGAGGTGAGGAATGGGGAAAACCTGGGGTGATAAAAGGCAGGAGCAGTGGGGAAAGGCTTCAAGGAGAAATAAACTGGCGGGGCCCCGGGGGCCATGAGGATCTCGAGAAGGGTGACGCACCGCACAGCAATGACATCATCCTAGACTGTTCTTGAACTACCCTGTTTATGGGACAGGCATATTTTACTTGGGAGAGGCTCTGGTGAGCGTATGGTGGCTTGTCTTTGTGGCATCCCATGTATTACATTCTGAGTGGCTCCAGGACAAGATATTCATTCATTCATGTTTATTGAACATATAGTGTATGCTAGGCATTGTGGATATAGATATGAACAGGAGAAACCATGCCCTGACCTTCACAGGCTCAAATGCTAGTGGTGGAGGTATAAAATAAGCACATGCATCTCTAACATCATATCGGTAGAGATTAAACAGGGCAAGGAACAGAGAAGGATGGCGAGTGGTTATTTTATATAAAGCAGCTGGGGAGGTCTCTTTGAGGGTGTGACCTAAGAGCACAGGCCTGAAGACTGGAAGAAGAGTGTTCCCAGGCAGAGGGAACAGCAGAGCAAAGGGGCCAGGGTGGGTTTGCCTTTCCTGCTTGGAAACAAGGCCGGTGCCGCCAGAAAGGAGTGAACGCGGCCATCCCCGTGCTGTGTACAGATTTCTTCCACAGCCTGCCAGGTACGTCTGCCCAAATGACACAGTAATGAGCGAAGTAAAGTTCAGAATCATTGATCACGCTTTCAAAAGTAAGTTAACGAATAGAGTTGAAGGGATACTAGTGATGCCATTGGCATTTTCAAGCTGATGAACTCATTTATCTCATGAATACCAGGCAGGTTTAAGATGTTGGATTGCTTAGGCTACAGTTCAAACGGTGTCCTGAGTTTGAATTATTTTCCATGCTAAAAACCCCAATGGTCATTGTTATTTAGTAAAATTACTTTGTTTAGTAAAAAATCCATGAAACAGGTATATTTCGTGATAAGAGTAAATGAGCGCGTTGTGCTCTGAAACCTTCATCGTGGGACTTCCCCCTGAAGGGTACCGTATTATAGTCTAACACCAGTAATTCAAGTGACAACGTGTTGTTGCAGGTCTATTAGACTGAAATCTTGAACTAAATCTGTCAAAAGTTTTCTTTTTTTGCAAACTGGCTAAAACGTTTAGTGGTAGGGAAAAAAAAAACCCACCGTGGAAGCAATATGTTAAGAAACCTTTGTTTCAGCATGAAGGAAGAGTTGTTTTTATTTAACCATTTCTGCCAACAGTCTGATAACATAGTTCAATTTTGATTTGCCCATTTTCTTAAACCGCGCTGATAAAACATAGACATCTAACGTGCACACGATAATACTTCAACCTCCTCACTAGAGGGAGAGAATAATTACTGTTATGTATGTGTAGACGGTGTGTTCCTCAGCTTCCTGATTCCTTCACCTTTCTGTGGAAAAGACTCTTGGGGCGTGATTGAGGAAAAAGTGGTTTTTCCTTCCAGATGGATTCGTTGGCTAGGGCAATATTTTTAGTTATGCCAATAAAACGAAAGGGAGACAGAAAATCAGGCAACTGCCAGAGTGGTTAGTGTGGGACTATTACCAAGGCAGAAATGAGGCCAAAGAGATGATAAATGTCTGCCTCTCACCCACTCCATCAGCTGAAGCCTGACCGGGATCCTCTTTTCCGTCTGAGCTCCAAGCAAGCTACCATTTTTTATAGCAGCACTTAATAGTGGACATTAACTTAGCCCTCCCCAAAAGGGCTGACCTGCAGGCTACACTCGTGCTTCTCCAAAGTGTAATCACTTGCTCACTCAGTAATTTTACCAAATAGCGTGCACCTTTTCCAGCCACTTATTGGCCAATTAAGTCGTTCTCACTGAGGGGGTCCAGCTGGCTTCAAGTTATCTAAGATGAATTGATTGAAGACATTCTGCAATCTATGAACCCAGTTTAATGATCTAGGTGATAATACTTGTAATTCTTCTCAGTCAGGGGAATTTGCTGCAGCTGTTGTTGCCCATGTTCTGATACACTGATGTACCAGAAAAGCATTAATCCGCCCTCAGAGTTCCCTGGCAATTACCGCATTGTGAAAAGGGAAATTTAAAATTCACTCAGCATAGCCAAGTGAAAACCATCTTTCCGTTGATGTGTTTTTATTTTATCCCACTGTAAATGTTTTTTTAAGGTGGAATATGGGAAGAATATGTTAATGGTAACACTTCATCCGGAATGGAGAAAACCAACTAAACGCTCATTCAATTTTACTGCTGAAAACAGCTCATCAAATGTTTGAGGTACAAAAAAAAAGCACTGCTTTAAGGCAAGAACATGATTTTCTAAAATATTGGGGTGAGGGTCCAAGGGCTAAAGTCATTATTTTTGTATGAAATGTTTGTTCCCACCCCCTGGATTCACGGCCATTGAAGTGATAATGAAGCAGAGTCACACAGTGACACAGGCCTTCAATGTATCTCCAAACACTTTTCTGCACAGTGACATATTTTTTTAAAAGTAATCATTAAATAATTTGCTTGCTTTCCTATCTGTGCGTGTGTTCCCTGAACCGCTGAAATGTTAATCCTCCTCCCTATGAAGCAAATACTATAAATAATACTCTGGAGGTTTTTCTGGGTGTTGCAAATTCAGTATACTTAGGAACACTCTATCCTACCGTGGGTCTGTGAAGTTTATGTTTACAAACTGAAAAGCTGGTTTTGATTTTCTTACGAAAGTGGCAGCTGTGATATTAATTTACACTGCACTGAGGAACTGCCATCCTTCTCTTTCTGGAGAGTGGGTTCCTTTTCCCTGAGAGGTGTGATTGAACTTGGCTTTGGGGATGTGTGACTTGCTGGGAAAGGCTGGTGCTTTTGATGACATTTTAAATTCTTTCCAATGATGCTGGAAAAACAAGAGACTAGGAAGGATGTATTTTAAAGTTGAGTGTAGGCTTTGTGGGAAAACTTAATTGGACCATGGTCATGCTTTAGACTTATGAGTCCAAATTTAACCAAGAGCATCAGACAAGGAATGAGACTTTCCTTTGTTTTTCTAACCAGGAAAAGGCAAAGCCAGACAGAGCTTTGGGGTCTGGCATGAAACAAACTGAATTTTCACTGAGAACAAAACATCTGATTATTCAAAGAACTCTTTTCTGCATTTGTTTTTTTGCCTCTATGTGCCCCCTTTTATTGACGGGTTAACCTAACTTAAAATGTTTTAACTACTGTAAATGAAAAATCTTATCCAAGTGGGGTTAATAATAATAGCTAACAATAAACACTTGCCACATGCCAGACTCTGGTTCTGAGAACCTACCTGGAATATAAGTCAATTAATCCTCCCAACAACCTATGAAGTCAATGCTCTTATCATCCTCATTTTACAGATGAGGAAATGGAAGAACAGAGAGGTTAAGTAACTTGCCCAAAGTCACACAGCTAGTAAGTGCCAGAGCCAGGGTTTGAACCAAGTGTGCTAGTGTCTCTGTGTTTATTGACTGCAGACTGTCTCTCTGACTTCTCATAGGTACAGAGCTTCAAGTTATCTCTGTTTTAGCCTTCCAGCCTGTTTCCCACGTTATCTCCACAGGGAAATAATTACAGAACTGCAAAAGGACAACTTATGTTACAACAAACAGAAACCGCAACTGCTCCAAGTGCTTTTCTTCAGGAGCCCTTACCCCAGATCTGTTATTTGGACCTAACCTCCAAAGAGCTCAAAGTACTTCACAAATTTACTTGAGTCATCAATATGTTAGCAAAGTGTCAGAAGGGTAGATATTCTGCACTTTTTTTCTTTTGCAGATTAAATCCAAAAAATGAAATGTCAATTTGACCTTGAACTCATTTCTCCTGGGTCTTAGCCTGGTATTTCCTCTGATGCCATTTTATCTCATTGAAACATGGATATACCCGTCCCTTTCTATACAAATTCAGATTATTCTTGGGGACAAAGAGTCTCTTTTATCTACATCCAGCACTGTAATAGCTGTTGAAAAAAATTAGCTCATATAATGCATGTGAAGTTCTGGTGTGGAAATAGAGATGTAGAAGGGGAAAAAAAGCTAAATACCATCTGAAAATTACTTTCTGTCTGAACTTTACAGATGAAGAAACTGAGGCTAAGGTCACATACCAGCTTTTATTTTTTTTATTGCTTAGGGCTTTGCCTTCAAGAAACAAAAATGAATTATAATATGAAAGTGTTTTTAGTGAGCACTTATTTATTTTCTTTAAAAATATAAATGATCTCTATTAGAGTTTCATAGGTTAGGGCCTCTCATTATATACTCACAAAGCACTCTGTACTTTCCTTAGCGTCCAATACAACTGTAATTAATTAATGCATGCATAATTTCTTGTTTAACTTTGATTTCTCTAAACAAAAAGTCCTGTGAGGGCAGGAATGTGACTGTGGTTTCACTATAACATCTGCAGTGTATCTGGCACTGTTTTGTTTTAAATTAATAAGCTTTATGTTTTAGAGCAGTTTTAGGTTTACAGCAAAATTAAGCAGAAAGCACAGAGAGTTCCCTTACATCCCTGTCACCACACATACACAACTTCCCCCCCTATAGACTAAAACAGTGTTTTAAACTAAAAGTAAAACAGTTCTGTCTTAGCTAGAGAATAACAGAGCTGTTAAAAACAAGGAGGTCCCTAAAATTTTGATGTAACTAAGATAGAGGTTTGTCTCTGTCATGGAAGTCTGGCTGACTCTGGCTGGAGGGGGAGCTGTTCCATGAAGCCAGGAGGGATCTGCCATCCCCACCATACGGCTTCCAAGGCTGCTCAAGTTGTCACCATTTCCAGGGGGTCGGGAGGGTGACAAGCCAAAATCCAGCACGTGGAGCCCTTCTTAAGTCGGAGACGACACAGAAGCTTCACACATCTCTTTCTCTCACATCCTATTACCCTAAACTTTAGGCTCATGGTCACTTCTAGCTGCCAAGGAGGCTGGAAAATGTAATTGCTGGCTGGGTGGCCATGTGCCCAGAAATACAGGTGGATTTTGAAGGACGACTAGTAGTCTGACACACCCATGATGAGCAATGTTTATTAAAATAGACAATCCAATGAACTTGAATTATGAGGAACCAAAGCCGTGAAACTCTAATCTTAAAGTGTCTCAATAGCCTCTTCTCACCAATGAAGCCACTTCATTCGTAACAGGAATATTAGGCATGGAAGAAAGAATGGAATTATATAACAAGAGGAAGCTGAACAGAAGAAGAGAATAATGTGAGGAACTGGTTTGTGGTTTATCTTTCCTTTTCCAATGAAGAACATGCTATA
This sequence comes from Aethalodelphis obliquidens, assembly GCF_003676395.1. Classification (NCBI taxonomy): domain Eukaryota; kingdom Metazoa; phylum Chordata; class Mammalia; order Artiodactyla; family Delphinidae; genus Aethalodelphis; species Aethalodelphis obliquidens. Next base: position 26,594,410 of record NW_020837957.1, on the reverse strand, counting down.
GTAGGCAGCCTCTAGGGTGGAACTCAATGACCTCTGCTTCTTGGTATTCTTACCCTTGGAAGTCCACCTCCACTCCCTTTCATGTGGGCTGGATTTAAATTGACTTGCTTCTAACAAATCATAGAATATGGCAGAAGAGATAGGTTGTCACTTAACAGATTAGGTTACAAAAAAATTGTAGCTTCCACCTTGGGACCCCTCTCTCACTCTCTCACTTATTTGCTCTGAGGGAAGCCAGCTGCCACATTGTGTGAGCTGCTCTAAGGAGAGATCCATGGGGCAAGGACCTCTAGGCAACAGCCAGTGAGAAACTGAGGCCTCTGTCTAATAGTCTGTGAGGAACTGAATCCTGACACCTGTCAAGAACCATATACACAAGATTGAAAGCATGTTCCCTGCAAGTCGAGCCTTCCTATGAGACCACAGCCCTGGTCCAAAGCTTAATGCAACCTCATGAGACACCTTGAGCCATAGGCACCCAGCTAAGCTGCACCCAGGTTCCTGACACACAAAGACTTGAAATAATAATTGTTTGCGAGTTTCAGCTATTAAATTTTGGGGTAATTAGATGACTAATACAATCTGATCTAGATGACTCGCCCGTCTAAAGATGAACAACTAACTAAGCACTTCATAAATAATACAAATGCCAATCACTAGAAAGTAGATTCTAATTGTCCTATAAATTTCTAGTAGTGATTTTGTGTAATGAGCATCTTTACGTGATCTAATTAACCAAGACTATCATTTAATCCACTGGTTTCCAAAGGTTGGTCTTGGAATCTTTAGGGGTCCCCAAGACTCTTTCCGGGGATCCAGGAAGTCACAACTACTTTTGCAACGTTACTGAAATGTTATTTGTCTATTTCACTTTCATTCTCTCATGAGTGTACAGTGGAGTTTTCCAGACACTGCATGTTATGGGATGATGTAATTTTCTGACAGTTTATGGAATGTATGCTTGTGTAATATTGTATTTTCTAGAATTTTCTAAGGTAGCAGATTTAAGGTATAAAAATACGCATTTTCTGAAATTAACTCAGTTGTTCTCAGTACCTCTGTGCTCTAAGTATTTACCTTCAATTATAACTTGTATAATCTCCATAACCTCTATATTGTCCAATTGATTATTTTGAAATACCAAAGTTGTTCCTGAATCTATGCAGAAACACAACAAAAAAAATATACTTCTATTGTCTTGTTCTGCTGTGATGTTTTGAATTTTCTGTTTCAATGTGGTAAGTGTTGAGTAGATATACTCCTATGGGGATTATATCCTATTATAATAATCCTATTATATCCTATTATATTGTTTATGGAACAAAATCTCTTAAGATTCTCAATAATTTTTAAGAGTATACAGGGGTTGTGACACCAAAAAGTTTAATTCATCCATTGACAAATGTGATTGAACCCCTAGACGTGTTCTGCATCGTGCTAGGTACTGTGAGTGACACAAAAGTATGAACATAACATTCTCCCTTAAGTTGCTTAATATCTAGTTGTGGAGATAAGACTAATTTGTTGTCTGATATATGCTGTGAAGCTAAATGTTGTACTAGAGACTGTAAGTGCAGTAAAGTACATGGAAGAGAGAGGTTGGGGCTGGGGAGTCACTGGGGGATGACAGCGCCAGAGAAAATGTATCTCAGTCCTCCTAATGAGAACCTCCATGAATGCAAAGGGAAAATATGAGGAGAAAACAGTGGGGAAATGTATCATATAAGGTGCCAGAAGAGCAAAGCCAAGTCTCCAGCAGCTCTCAGCTGCATGTTGTGCTTTGATTTGGGGAACTTCTGCGGGAGCTCTGTCTGCCAAGTGCTTTCTACTTGGATGGGTGACCTCTGAAGCCTCACCCTCAAAAGGCGGGCACAGTTCTGGCGCACACTTCCCATATGTAGGAAACGTGGAATCTTGTGGCCTGTAAAACTCAACTTCATTGTGTTGAAATCATACCCAGAATTTTGAAGATGTGACCAATGTTATGTGTATGTTAGTCTCAAGATATTTGTCTGTTTGAGGTGTGAAATAAAATTCATATTTTATGGCAAGACAAGAAAAATAGAAACGTAAAAATCTTCTCTGCCCTTTGGCCTCCTCTCTCCCCTCTACTGTGCGTTGTGTATCTGCATTATGCATGGACCAAACCTCTCCATCGGCAGAAATACCTGCTCAGCCATAAAGATCAACAGTCTCTTAGCACCAACAAGACAAACTGCTTAAAAGATAACATTCCTTTCCACAGCAAAGGAAGTCATAAACAAAATGAAAAGACAACCTACAGACTGGGAGAAAATATTTGCAAACAATGCAACCAACAAGGTCTTAACTTCCAAAATATACAAACAGCTCATACAGCTCAATAACAAAACAAAAAAACCCAATCAAGAAATGGACAGAAGACCTAAATAGACATTTCTGCAAAAAGACATACAGATGGCCAACAGGCACGTGAAAAGATGCTCAACATCGCTAATTATTAGAGAAATGCAAATCAAAACTACAATGAGGTACCACCTCACACTGGTCAGTATGGCCATCATCAAAATGTCTACAAATAATAAATGCTGGAGAGGGTGTAGAGAAAAGGGAACCCTCCTACACTGTTGGTGGGAATGTAAATTGGTATAGCCACTATGGAGAACAGCATGGAGGTTCCTTAAAAAACTAAAAATAGAGTTGCTATATGATGCAGCAATCCCACTCCTGGGCATATATCCGTAGAAAACTCTAATTAGAAAAGATATTCACCCCAATGTTCATAGCAGCACTATTTACAGTAACCAAGACATGGAAACAACCTAAATGTCTAACAACAGATGAATGGGTAAAGAAGATGTGGTATATATATATCATATATATGTATATATATTACTCAGCCATAAAAAAGAAGGAAATAATGCCACTTGCAGCCACATAGGTGGATTTAGAGATTATAATACTGAGTGCAGTAAGTCAGACAACGACAAATATCGTATGATATCACTTATATGTGGAACATAAAATATGATACAAATGAACCTAGTTACAAATCAGAAACAGACTCACAGACATAGAAAATAAACTTATGGTTACCAAAGGGGAAAGGCAGGAGAGGGATAAATTAGGATTAGCAGATACACACTACTATATATAAAATAGATAAACATCAAGGTCCTACTGTATAACACAGGGAAATCAATATCTTATAACAAACTGTAATGGAAAAGAATATGAATAAGAATATATATGTATAACTGAATCTCTTTGCTGTACAGCAAAAGCTAACACAACATTGTAAATTAACTATACTTAAAGGAAAACAAAATAACTTTCCTTCTTGATCTTGTAAGGGGTCACGATGACTCACCACTTTGTACTTATAGATCTGGGTTGTGCAAATTATCTATGTCATTTAATGTGCAGCCCTCTGTCTCACAAAACCTGTATAACTATGCTTTGACCTCTAATGGGTGGAACAGTTCTCCGAGATTTTTGAGAGGCTGTTCCTGGGTTATAATCCTCAATTTGACTCGAATAAAATTTTCCACTTCTTTCTTGAAATTGGTTAATATTTTGTCGATAGGGGATATTACAGCACTTATTTTGCTGAAAAGAAGATAAAAGTCACTGCTTTGGGCAAAAGATGACACTGCTTCTTTTTGTCCAGTAGAAATTAGAAAACTTGGGCTAGTCTGCCATATAAGGGTATGGAATCTTCTAATAGCTTCAGTTTCCTGACCCTCAATTTTACCATCTGTAAAAGGGGGATATTTTTCCTACACATCTTACAATGTGACTAGAATGATCATACAAGAGAATTTCTATGAAAGTGTTCAAGAAATTGTAAAGCTCTATTTAAATTCACAATCATAGTAACCTTAAAAAAAAAAGCTAACACGTATTGACCCCTTACATCATCATGCTAAGCACTGTTATAAGTGCTTTCCTTACATTATCTCAATTACTTGAATATGTTTGATATTATTAAGCTGTAACATAGTATTGAGAACTTCATCAAGATCACTGGATTCATGGCACACAGAACAGAATGTCAAAACAGTAAATTCTCAAAAAAAAAAAAAAAAAAACCAAGAAACAAGAGTTCCTGTTTGCTCAAGAATTCCTTAATTCTTGGACTCTGGGAAGCATAAAGGAAAGTTCATCTTAAAGGACAAATTTGTTCCCTCCTCTAATATAGGTAAGGTGTCCAGGGTACAGATTATCTGTAAATTACAGCAAAACCTCCCTTAATGGAGAAGCAAATTTTTTGTCAGAAACTTTATAACTGTTCTAGGATATTAGAAAAGGAAATGTAATGCCATTCAAATGCAATAAATCTTAATAGCTTCAAAGACCCTCTAAGCAAAAAGATGTATCTGGAATACTTGGAACAGAAGAATGGGAAGTGAAGAGATTGAACTTGGCCCTTTCAGATAAAAAAGGCTTAGAGGATGTGACCTGGGTTAAGGCAGAGATAGGTTCCATGTGCTAGACTCAGTCAGACCTCCATGGAGAGAAGGGAGCTTCCTGGAAGTAGTGACCTTTGGGGCTCCACATATCACAAACTCACATAAAAACATATGTATTAGAGAACACACAGGCACCTCTGTCACCCGGGATTGATGATTAGCATTGACACAGCATCCGCTCTCATGACACAATTCGAAACCCTGGAAAATGCCTCTCTGCGTCTCTTGCACTTTGTCCCTTGAAGAGCATCTGAAGCCACAAGGGTTTGTGGATTGTGCCACCATCTATGAGAGAGACAGTGCCCTGGAGTGTGGGGAGGATTTGACCGGCAGAAGCACTTAGGTAAAGAAAAGGTAAATTAACTTGTCAAATCCTTCCTCTTATGTAGTGTGAACTCCATAGACTTTTGCATAATAAAGTACCATTTCCCAATAGCACCAAGCATCCATCTTCTCTTTGTGTTCCAACTTGTTTCCACAGGTACTTGGAATTGGTACAGTATTCACTACAGTTGCATAGAGTAGAAAAGGAATATTTTGCAACAATTCCCATCACTCCTAAAATTGTATGTTAGTCTAGATATAACCTCTAGGAAGCATGATACCTACTCTTTACATTGGTAACTAGATGGCCTCTGAACGCTGGAATTGCAAATAGTTTTACTTCTATCAAAATGTTTAAAAAGATGTAATTAAAATTTCCAAAAATTAACACTAAAACTCAGCTTCATTTAAATAATTTAAAAATTCACCGAGGATGTCTAAGACGTAATGGTGGCAATGGGGTTGATAAACAGAAAGTTTTACCATACAGAACATTGGCCAGAAGTCCAAAAATACTTGTGTGTTTGTCATATACAACACACTTTTGAATCGTTTTATTGGGAGATATGATGTCAACTGTTTCAACAGCAATTCAAAGATCATATACTATATTTTCTGAATATACTTTATTTTCTATAAAATATACTATATTTTCTGAATCTTCCCAAAGATGAAATAGTTTGATGAAGCAAAGCAATGACCTTAAAGTCATTTTTGGACCTGTATGATGGGAATGCTGTCTGGAACTGTTAAAGCAATTAGATTGAATAAGATACAAGATGCACCACAAGAGTTAACTGAAACAACAGAAGAATCTCAAAATAAAGCATGAATCAAGATTTTAGTGAAAAATTAATTTTCATTTCATGCTATCCATAGTTATTTGATGTTACTGTTGCTTATTATTAATATTACCAAAACTTAACAAAAATTTTTCAAAAATGTCAACATTTGGCTATTTCTCTTATAAAAGAACTAAAAAAAATTCTTTTTTCATTTTTAAAATTTATTTTATTTATTTATTTTTGGCTACATTGGGTCTTCGTTGCTATGGACGGGCTTTCTCTAGTTGCAGTGAGTGGGGTCTACTCTTCATTGTGGTGCGGCTTCTCATTGCTGTGTCTTCTCTTGTTGCAGAGCACAGGCTATAGGCGTGCGGGCTTCGGTAGTTGTGACGCACGCGCTCAGTAGTTGTGGTACACGGGCTTAGTTGCTCTGCAGCATGTGGGATCTTCCCGTACCAGGAAGAAGAAACTTTGCAAGAAGTTCCTCTGCATTGGCAGGCAGATTCTTTTTTTTTTTTTTTTTTTTTTTGCGGTACGTGGGCCTCTCACTGTTGCGGCCTCTCCCGTTGCGGTGCACAGCCTCCGGACGTGCAGGCCCAGCAGCCATGGCTCACGGGCCCAGCCGCTCCGCAGCATGTGGGATCCTCCCGGACCGGGGCACGAACCCGCGTCCCCTGCATCGGCAGGCCGACTCTCAACCACTGCGCCAGTGGATTTTCTAAATCAAAATAAACTGCAAGTAATTTGTTGAAAATATTCCAATAAAATATAATAACATTAAAGCAAGGAAATGAAAATGTTTACCTATCAAACAGGTCATTCACATATAAATAATTACTAATTATTTCTAATTTTAATGAAGACCATGTTTCTGGTCATTATAGATTAGAATGTAGTCTTAATTAAAGAGAAATTTGAACAAGTTAAATAATGCCCTGCTAATTTTTGTTTCTTTTATAATAACCCAATATTGGAAAATTTGAAATAAGAATCTAAGAAATACTGTATGTATCTAGATGTTCACCTAAAAGATATTCCTTTAACATATTCATTTTAAAAATGATAGCAATACACTTGATAGTAAAAGAGCTTATAATATTTTTTGCAATAATGCTACTTTGTCACATGTGACTTCATTACGGTTTTTTTAATATATGTAAAATTTGTATGTAAAGTTCATTTCCTAATTTATAATAATTTAATGGTTTAATAATTTATTGACAATTCCAGTTACTCCTGCCTTAGCAGAGTGAAGTTTCTTCAACTGAAATGAATAATAAACAAACAAACAAACAAACTACAATGACTTAAGAAATATTGGCTAAATTGTCATTACTGTCAATAGAACACATGAAAATCTTAGTTATACCTATATAATTAGTGATTTTGCTAAAGTGAAGACTATCAAATTAATTTCATATAGTAAACATATAATAGTTAATTAACTATGGATGTATTACTCATCCAAGTATCACCAGCTCATCAACAGGACATGTAGACGTGCGCAATTATGATTAATTCAGTCATCTTTGATCGTTTCGGTCAGTCATATAAAAAACATAGTTTTATGTACATTTTCTCATTTGTCATTATGAATATTCATTTGTCAAGGCAAGAAGATAGAACATATTTTATTTAACAGTTTTTAGCTTTATTTGTAACTTCTAAACATTTAGATATAGAACCTAGAGGCCTCCATTTGTTCTCTTGCCTTGGGCCACACAAATGTTAAGAGTGGGTCACTGCCTGGAGGGAGGTGGGTATCGACCTTGGGCCCACCCTCCTCTGGTGAGTTGTCCTAGAGGATGAAACCAGAGAGGCCCTTAGGTGTAGCTGGGCAGCCAAGGTAGGATTTTACACACCTTCCCCATGGCATACTCAGCAGGGGACCCACATTCTCACTGTTGTCCAACAGTCTTTAACAAGAGGGTACACTTCTACAGCAACATTTAAAAATGCAAATGCACAATTAAGGTGATGCCTTCCTGTGAATGACTTAGTTGGTGTAGTCTTCCAGTTCAGCCATCCTTTGGCTGAATCATTAATTAACGAAGAGTGCACTGTCATTTCACTATGGACAGTCCCCATCTGATTGGTACTGTTTGGTTTAGAGAGGAGAGGAAAAGTGAGTTGAGGAATTGAGAGAAGTCTTAAAATATGTGAAGGATTTTCCTGAGGGATTAGATTTCATCTGCATGCAGTGACCCAGTGAACGGTTGTTCAGGCTGTGATCAAGGGTACTCAGCTGAGGGGCAGTGGGGACTGAAATCCAGCTCCTGCTCTGCTCACCAAGCCAGATGCCCGGATGCCAGGCTGAGTCAGCCAAAGGGGGCGTCTTTCTCTCATTCTCACAGAGGTGCTCTGTCGGCCAGCTGGGCCCTACCTACATGACCCCAGAGGACAGAATTAGGCCCAAACAGTGAAAGTTATATAGATGCTGTAAGGAAAAGGTGGTTTTTATAAACTTGATCTTGTTAATTCTTATAACAATCCTGAAAAGTAGGTACAATTATTGCCCTCACTTTACAGAAAAGAAAACTGAGGTTGAGAAGTTAAGCACCTTGCCCAGCATTTGAAAATGGCAAATGTAGGATGCAAAGCCAGGCTTTTCTCATTAAAAAAACACGTATACCCATTCTACTCTGCACTATGATATGCTTGCTAACGATTCGAGCAATTCTGTGATGGAATATGCTGTTTCTGAAGCTAGGATTGCCATATTTCTTTAAGTGTCTAAGAATAATTGAATGCCAACTCATCAGATATGCCATAGAGGGGACTCACATACCCATGAATAGTTGAATCAGGTGATGCCAACACAGTCCAGGTTCAGTCGGGAAAACAGAAGGCACTCGATGTATTTCAAGTACAAAGGATTTTAATGCAGGGAATTAGAGGCATAACCAACCACCGGCAGAGTTAAGGAACCAAGGTCAGAGAAGACACTGGAGATGATCTCAGGCCGCCACACTAAAGCAGATGGTTCACTAGAGTGCAAATTTTAAGAACCTCTGGAAAGCTCCTGGCTTCTTTCTCAGTCTATAGCACCAATTGAGGTCATTCTTTAGAATCTCGCATCAACTCATGTTGCTAGCTGTAAATTATGGCCTCTGCTCTTTGGCCTTTCAATTCTCATGTGAGTGTCTCTTACTGGAAGAGACGCTGACTCTGAGCAGGACTGCAGGGAAAGAGAATTGTGAGAGATGTTGTTCCTGGCTAGAAGAGTGGTGGTGAAGCAAAATTCTTAAGCCCTGTCCCACCATAATGATGTAGCATTCTATGCTACTTACTAGTTATCAGACTTCCTCTTATTTTATAGTGAGTTGGAAGTTAAAAGAGCAGGAAGTTATCAGGCACCTTCAAGACCCCTTGTCACGGCGGGAAGGTATAGTACAGAAAGAAGTGTACCTGCAGAGGAAATTCCCTGGTGGTCCAGTGGTTAGGACTCTGGCTTTCACTGCCAAGGGCGTGGGTGGGACCCACAAGCCACGCAGCCAAAAAAAAAAAAAAAACATTAAAAAAGAAAGAAATGTACCTGCAGAAGCTATAGGTAAATTTTCACATGTCATCATTTTGCCTAAGATTAGAGCAACCTCAGTTGGGCTGGCCCAAAGAAAACCAGGTAGCTGCAAAAGTAGGCCTGCTCCTCAGACCTTAAGCCTGCTCTAAGTTTAGAAAATTTAGTGTTCACACAAAGGATTATGCTCACAGGAAATACATTGTATTATGAATGACAAGTTTTAGGAGGCAATCTTTTTATATATGGTGAATCATCAAATTTAGCTGGAAGGAAGCTAGACATCATTTGGTCTGAGGTACCCCAGACCATTTCTCTGAGAACATGGTTGGAAGGTGTGGGTAGTATCAGGATGCCCTTCACTAGGAATCCCGGCCAACCATCCACAGGGAGAAATGGTGGCCAATAGGGCAGTGATAATGGATTTGCAGAGCTACCTCTTAAGGATTCAAGACCTACCAATATTGCCCAACATGCTGGTTGGCAACACCCCTAATTTACTGCAACGATCAAGGGAGGTCAAGGGACTAAGTGAAATCACAAGCAAGTTAATGGCAGAGTCAAGACTGGAACTCAAGTGCCTCTATACCCAGCCTGAGATGTTTTCCATGTTAGCATCCTCCACTTCTCATTCTATTACATCATATCTATCTATCTATCTATCTATCTATCTATCTATCTATCTATGTGTCTATTATCTATCTATCCTACCATTCTTCCTTCTACCTACCCCTCTATCTTTCTATATCCATCTAATCACCTAGCTATGTAATCTCTCCTTTCATCCATCCATGTATGTACATGAGACTCTATGAAGATATGAGAAGGCATTTATTTCATTTTCTAGAGTTAATGGAAGAAAGGGAGTAGGAAACAGGGGAGCTATTGATTTTGTTTGTATGTTTTGGCTCCCACCTGAGTAAAGAAAAAGGTTTTAGTCACCAACACAGCATCATAACAATAGCAGGACCTATGAATTTTTCCAATATGTAATTCCAGGCTGAAGACAATGTATTTGAAAAACAGCCTAGCGTGCTGCAATATTAAAACAGTAGGCCACTAGGGCTGTAATACATCAGCTACCGATAATGAGATTACAAACTCCTGTCTCCCACTATTCTCCCTTCTGTGTCCCTGCACTCAATTTTGTTGCTGGGGAACACCCACTGCTAAAGTGAGGGAAGGGCCTTTGTTGATGTAAGCAAGTCTTTTGCTTACATTTGGTGTGAAAATTCTGGCGGCAATATAAGTATCAGTTACCCTACATTGTCTTCCATCACCTTAGGAAATGAATCCTTGGAATAACTTGCTCAAAGTTAGAAAATCGTGTCTTTATTTACATATCTGAGTCTAATCATGGCATTTATGCATATGATTTGTTTATTGTATTGAAAGAGATGTTGTCTTCTGCCAAGCCTTAGGGGAACAGTAATCAAATTCATTAATTACTAAACATATGGCTTACATCTGAAATACTTTGTCTAAATTTGGGGACTGAATTTTAAGAGGCACATTGATAAACGAGAGTATATTCAAAGGGTGAGCAGGATTAATATTAACATAAAATATAATTTAAGAAAATGATTTATTGAGTACTATGCTAAGCACGTCACGTGAGTTGTTACATTTAATCCTCGCATCATTGACTTGTGTCACACTTTTGTCAACGAGTGACTGAGGTCACATAACAAACCCTGATGTCAGAACCTGAGCTTTTATCTGCTCACTGTACAGTGAGGACCCTGGAAACCATCTCATATGAGAAGCTGCAGAGGAGCAGAGTCTGGGCTGATGATGGAAAGAACTGGCACCAATGGAGACAAGTTACTGGATGGAGATTTTAATCCCAATAAAATAAGATACTTCCATCCTTAGAACTGAGCATTCAGACAAAAGCAGAAGGACTCATTTTTTAGGAGTGGATACAAGATTTCAACTCTAGTGGTGCTGGGATGAGGTGGCAAGAATTGGGAGATTGGGATTGACATATATACACTAATATGTATAAAACAGATAACTAATAAGAACCTGCTGTATTAAAAAATAAAATAAAATTCAAAAGAAAAAATTTTAACTCTAATCTGTGATGTGAGCAAAATAGAACAAATAACTTGTTGTTCTAATTTCTACTTTAATTAGAAAAACAAAATCTCTTAAAAATAGTAATTAAACAAATGTCTCTAAATTCCTACAGTTTTTCATTGACTCCAGAGTGAATGCCAGCTTTAGGCCCATCTTCTCAAAATGTGTCCACTATCTTTTTTAATGTTACTTGGTCTTTAGAACTATGTAATTAAGTTAATGTATGTGGAAGTTAATGTATGTGGAAAACCATATCTTCTCAGGTGCCATTACATACATGAAATGTATGTAATGTATGTGGAAGTTCTTTAAAACTATGTAATTAAGTTAATGTATGTGGAAGTTAATGTATGTGGTATTGTAATGGTTACATACCGCACGGATATGAGGGATCAGTGAACAGAAAGAAAACGTATTTTAAGTCCACTTGATATTTTTTCTTCTGTATAATGATACAGATCTGACTTTAAAGATCCTGAATCAACCGGACATCTGTCAGGTAAATATAGTTACACAAATGTAGCCAAGGCATATATATCTTCATTGGTTCAACTAATGTTTACCTAGTAGTAACTGGCACTTACGTGTGTCAGTTATGCACTAGGTCTACAGAAATGATTAATATATGATTCTACCATTTAGAAGTAGCATAAAGAAGTAGCATAAAAACAAAGAATTGCAACTTAGAAAAATTAATGCTAACTAATAGAAATACGGTGTTAACAAAAATAAAATGAAATCAATAACATGTTTTAAAGTTGTGAGGCTGGATTTACTAAGGACCTCTTCATGGCTTAGATTAGCATCAGTAGTTACACTTTACCTGACACTGAAGAGGTCAGTATGGAATTCATTTGCTCTACAAATCTTCATACGCCTCTACTAAATCATCCCTACATCGTGAAACGATTAGCATACTGGTGGAAATCCTGAAACTATGGTCCTGTGCATTCTCACTTTTGCATTGCCTTACTTCCATCATGGCTAAACTTATGATCCAAGAGCAGGAGAAAATCGTTGCAAATAAAGTGTCATAGACAGAATTTCCACACTGAGCAATGCCCTCGGTTAAGCTAGGGATAGGCTGTCATGCCAATGAAGGGAAAAGAAGCCATGGTCCTTGGAGGCTGAAACACTGGATCCCAATTCAGTCAGTAAGATGAGTTTGGAGAAGAACAGAGGCGGTAGCAGGAGACGTGTCACAACTTCACCATGCTGGCCTGCTCTTCACTATCACAGAAGATGGGAGATACATTTTAAAGTTTTGCCAAAGCACAATCAGGATTGATCTGTATAACATGTGGGCCAATAGCAGCAGCAGATTAATCATGCCAGTAGTTACCCAAGACTCAGAAGCACAGTGAACAGTAAAGAGTGACAAGGAGACACGTATCATTGGGAAAGCATCTGTTGGTCTCGCCCATTTTTTTTTTGTATGGCAAACCCCAGAGTTCGTGTGAATACTTTTGAAAATGAATCTATATATGAATAAATGAAATAATAGGAAAGAAGGAGGAAGGAGAAAAGAAAGAAGTCATATTTACTGATTTTGACCACTGCGCTATGTCAAGCAGAAATATTAAAAAAGGGTAACTACAGTTTATTGAATGCTACCTGTGTGCAAGTTTCTGTATTAAGCATTTCGCATTCATTACCTCATGGAAGCTTCATAACTGCCTCCTCATGTAAGAATTATGCCTGGGTTTACAAGTGAGAATACTTTCCGAAAGCCAGGAATGAGGTTGATTGAGAATTCAAAACCATATCTTCTCAGGTGCCAACACACGCTTTCTGCTACACCAGATAACACAAGTGTTCCTAGAGAGGGATGTGGAAAAGAACTGTTAAGAGGGCTTGGTAGTGAGTTGATGAGCCCCAGAACCTGTTCTAGATGCTGGAAAGAGAGTGGCAAACAAGACAGACAAGTTGCTGTCCTTGAGGAACATTGGGGGAAGACAGTCTCAACATGTTAAAAAATAAAATCAAGAAGATAATTTTAGTTACTTGTAAGTATCATGAAGATGAAGTAGGGTGCGAGAGAGAGGGACCAGAGGTGCTTCTTCAGCCAGAGTGGGAAGAGGCTTCTCTGAAGCGGAGCCGTTTGAGTGAAGACCAAGGAGAAGGGGGTGGCCGTGCAAAGATCCAGGGGACACATATCTCAAGAATGGCTCGGCTTGTTCTGGGGACAAAAACAAGGACAGAGGGCCAAAAGGAAGGAAATGAGAGTGGAGGGAGCTGAGGCCGGGGAAATAGGTAGGGTCCAAATTATTAGGGCCTTTCGGAGGTTGTTCTAGTTGTATGGGAACTTATTGGAGGGTTGGAGAAGAGGTGTGGTGTTACTCTGGCCCCTGTGTGAAGGATGCAGTTTTGAGAGGCAGGGGCAGAGGAGGGAAGAGTACCTCAAGGGCTCTTGCAACGTTCCAGGTGAGAGCCACTGATGACTCAGGCTAAGTTCATAGCCGAGCAAGTGATAAGAGGTTTTCAGGTTCAAAATCTATTTTGGAGGCAGTGCCGACAGAACTTACTACTGGCTTGGACATGGGTGAGAGGAAAAGATGAATCTAGAAACACTCTGGGTTGGGCGGATGGTGAGGAAGGCTTTGGGTGGCAAAGTTGAGGGCCAGGCCCTCACATCAGAAGGAAGAGGGTTGTGATGATTTAAGATCATACAAACAACTTTAAATGGGTGTGTTCAAAAATTTTAAGATGCCAGAAGGTACCATCAACCTTAGTAGGGAGAAGTCATCATCTTTAAATCATAAAGAACTGAGGACAGAAAGCTCATCTTTGAGGTGTATAATATAATTGTGTGTTATAAGAGTCTCTGGGGCTTCCCTGGTGGCACAGTGGTTGAGAGTCCGCCTGCCGATGCAGGGAACACGGGTTCGTGCCCGGTCCGGGAAGATCCCACATGCCGCGGAGCGGCTGCGCCCGTGAGCCATGGCCGCTGAGCCTGCGCGTCCGGAGCCTGTGCTCCGCAACGGGAGAGGCTACAACAGTGAGAGGCCCGCGTACCGCCAAAAAAAAAATAAAAAAGAGTCTCCACTGTATCATTTACCTGTTCTGAATCATAGACTGCTATAATCCATTATTATGTCTAAACTATGGTGAATAACTGCTATAGAAAATTAGAAAAGCAGATGTAGACTGACAAATCCTTTATTTCGGTAGTATTTTATGTAGCCAGAAAACATTAATTGATTTAGCAATAATCTTTACAAATAGTCTACCAAAGAGGCATGACATTAAAATATCATTTCAATGATAGTTCTCCGTACATGTTGGACTATATTACTAAGTTATAACCAACATGTGATACTTATATATTTGCCTCTTAACAATTTGATATGAATATTGTCATATATCTTTGAATTTTTATGGCAATCTTATTATTATTTTTTTTGCAGTACGCGGGCCTCTCACTGTTGTGGCCCCTCCCGCTGCGGAGCACAGGAGCACACTCTTCCCACTCCCCCTTTCACCACCTCTCTTTCTCTAGCCAACTTCTCCTTATCCTTTGCGATAGACATACCTTTCTCCAAGAAGCATTCCCTAACCCTTCATGCCATCCCCAGGCTGGGTTAGATGTCCCTCCCCCATGTTGCCATGGCCTTCTGTACTACTACAATCATTACACTTATCAACTCCCTTGTAATACATTTATTTTCCTCTCTCTTTTCTCTGGTGCATAAGATCTGGAAACTCAGAGCCTCACTTGTATTATTCATGATTGTATCCTCAGGGATACAACAGGGTCTGTCACATTTGTGCGATGAATATACAACCTTTAATCATTTTTTCTAATGTGAAAACAGAATTCCATTGAATTATTGACTTGCCCAAAACCTCACACGAGGTTAGTGTGTAGCCCTTTTTCAATCAGGTTGGGTATTGATCATTGTAGCACTAATTTTTCCCTATTTCCTCAAGAAGAACCATAAACGCCATGCCAGAATTGTTGCCATTTCTGAGTGGAGAAAGAAAAGAGATGTTCACATCATTGAGGTTTAACTGTTTTACTAAATAAAGTGTATGATGATGGTTGATGGGTTGTATTTTGTGTAATCTAATGGATTTGCTAGATATTTGTGCTTGAGTTGACTAGAAGAATTTATTAACTATCAAGCTAGAAAACACAAAATACAACATAAGCAGGTAGGTAGGTGGAGAAAGGAAGGCTACCTTCTAGAGCCAGGAATGAAAGAGAGGGTCATGTCTACAACCAGTAGTGCTGGTAGTTAATAAATGTAGGTCTCAAGTCTTAAAATTTGTGACATGGGAAGGTCATATCATAAAAGTCTTCTGTGCAGCTGAAAAAAATAATTGCTCAATAACTGAAGATTATATATATCAAAGTGTATCCTTTGATATATCTATTGAAGTACTTTTTGTTTTCTTAGAAATGGATTTAATATTTGCTATTATTTTCTACCACCATAAAAATAATGACCATAAATATATAAACCAGGTTCGGAGGTAATATCCAGTTCTATACTCTCTTGCCCAAGAAACTACTGTAAGAATAGTGACATGAAGTACAAAAAAAAAAAATCACTCTTTTCCTCCCAAATCACAACATTTTCGTATGGGGGAGAAGAATTGTTGTCAATTTTAGCAACTATAACTTGGATTGAAACAAATACTGCTGTGCGCGTGCACGCACGCATGTGTGTGTGTGTGTGTGTGTGTGTGTGTGTGTGTGTGTTCCATTAGTTACAATCCATCTATGAAACATCGAAAGTCTCTCTTGCAAATCCCTTCTTGGGACAATTTGCAGTGTCATAAACAGAGAGAAACGTCAACATCTATATTTGCAATTTGTTTCGTAATTTGCACCAAGTATGTGGCGCTTCATTCTATCTGGCACAGTATCATAAAAAACAAAAATCTCAAACTATGGGCAAATACAAAGGGGCTAAATTAAAGTGTCTGTTTATCTATCACTCCACCTGGTGAAGAATAACCGACAGCTGATCATTCATCTGCCATTTTCTACATGAGCAAAGTAAAAAGAGATAACTCACTCTCAGATGAAGACATATTTTCTGAGAAATCGACAGTCATACATTATATTGGTATACAAGTATGTGAATAAGGGTCTTAGAATATATATCCATATTTCTGTCTGTGTATGAAATTTTGAACGCCCTCACGATCACCACCACCACCCTCCCCCCATTTTTTTTTACAAAAAAAGATTTTGAATAATAGTTCTTAAATTCCAGCAGGTATAAAATTTGTGAGGATTCACAAACTTGATTGCTATCAAATTGATAATAATTTGTGAATTGAGCTACTAGTCCACAACCAAAAATATTTAGTTTCAAGAAAGAGAAAAAAGTGGAGGAAGCCAAAGTAGAAAAGAGTGGGGTAAGATATCTCCTCGCACAATGAAAAAACATACACATATTCACAACCACACATGTGCAGATTTATAAATGAGAGGCCTTCAAAACAATAGTGAAAAAATGAAGTGAGTGCAAATATTTTGTAAATTAACTCTCTAGAAAAAGATAATTACATTATTAACAGGGGCACTCAGTCACTTTTTTCCCACTTAGAGTGTGGGGTTGTTCATATCAAGGCCTGTCATCAGATTTACAGAGCATTTACTAACTGGAATTTTAATAAAAATTAAAAAACTAAAAAATTGAAAGCTAACAAATTTGATTCAAATGGATACTGAACTCCAGGCAAATGTGTTGTGTGAATTCTGCCTGATGTACTGCTGCTGCCAGGAAGCATTAAAGTAATAGTGAATGGTCAATATGTGCTTACATATCACATGTCAGGCTTAGCAAGAATGTCCTGCTCTTAGAAAATTATATTGTTAAAAATAAGTGACAAAGCTTGAGCAGCCCCTTCAAATCCATAAAGACATTTGGAGGAACTGAAGCATGCTTATAATAAAACCAGGATTTCTAAAATAGAGAGGCTAGAGCTCATGTAGCATCTTGCCAAGTAATCAGATAAAAATGATTACACAAATTTCCAACAATAAATTCCTCCTGCATTTGCTGAGTGAGCACACAGGGAAGGAAAGAAGCACATCCCTGGAACCATATTTTTATCTATCAGACTTTTCTGTGGAGGCTTTATAAGCATTTGTTTCCCCTTTCTCCCCTTTAGTGCTCCTTCTGAACAGATCTTGAGAAGCCCTTGAAATGGAAAACTCAAACTTAAATCCAGACTTAGAGCCAGGATCCATTTCTTGACAATGAAAAAGGAGAAAATATCATCTCAAACTTCCTTGTCATTATCCAAGCAAATATCCTATCTATCATAAGAATTGTGGTTCCTGGGTAACAGATTTAGGTACATCAATAAAATACTGTAACCACAGTTTGAGACAAACGCCCTGATTTGTGTAAGTCAGAGGTTCACCAAGGTCATATGGAATCCTAAGCACATTTATCACTGGCCAAGCTTCAAACTGAGTTTTAAATTTTGTCAGACGTGAAAAACTGCTACCAGAGGTGTCAAGACAATTCCTCTCTGTGTTAAAACACACACTTAGGTACAGTCAATAGTAAAAATCAAATAATTAGTCTGAACACCAGTATACACCTGGCACCATTCCTATTACAAGTTGGGAGGTACGTTATTATGATTTCTGTCTCTCTCAAATTAAGAAAGCCCACACAACTAGTACGTAGTTGCCTGTAACACAATTAGAAAATGATGATTTTCTAGAGCTATGGATCATCCCAAGCCTATAGGAAAAGACAGCATGTTATTCCAAAGAGTACTCCTATTTCCAATGGCAAGAGAGAATGAGAGGTTTACTCCTTGCCACCCCATCTGCACCCCGAGCCCCCTTCAACTACATGAAAATTAGTTGATACTGTGAGATATTCAGTCTGTGTTATATAAAAGACCTCCCCCCGTTACTGTAAATTCCTGTATCATGTGGCTAAGTTCCAGTCTTTAATTAATCTAAAAACACAGTACAAACATTTGGAAGCTCCTCAGATGTGAGAAACCATAAGCTATTGGCCCACAAAGTAAAAAGTAGAAGGCATAAGGCAACTCGGACAAGAAGAGCATTAAAATATCCAGATTAGTAAAATAAACTAGAAAAAGTATCACATATTATAAGGCACAAGGAAGACTTATTACCAGTTAATTTGTAATATGTTTGCTTTTTAAATATTTTAGAAAATATGAAGTATTATATTTCATAACAAGTATTTGTTTAGCTCCAGTCTGCTGTGGCATTTCACTGGGTGAAATGGGGGTCCAGGGATCTAGAATCACAATTCCTCTAGCTGTTAAGATGAAAATCGCATTCTGTTTTAAAATGTGGATCTGAGAGACAACAGATGAATCCTGGCAATGGTCATTTGTAAATGTAGAATATCACAAAATGCTGGGGGAAATTCTTCTGTTTGAATCATTCTAGGTATCCAGAATCTCTCATTAGGGCTCCTATTTCCCCCATGAGTCCTGCCTACTACACTGTCAGAGTGAGTGCATCATGTAATTTTAATTATCATCCTTCCTGCAGAGCAAAGTTTTCATGCTAGGAACTGGCCGAATTACAGGACTTCTGGCATTTTGTTCATTTCCTAGAAAACCATCACTTTGGATAGGGTTCTGTTTCCCCCACATCTCAGTGGAACACAATAAAGATTTTATTCTCTGCTCCAATAATTATTGGCAAGAGCATGATGCCTCCCTCTGTCATCGCACAGGAAAAAGTACATGAAGAAGATCCCAGGAATGGGGAAGATGGGGTAAAGTGAGGTCACAACTGGCAACAAGAAAACCATCCAGCCTTTGAACACAAAGATTGTAAATGTCTACTGTTTTGTAAACGTATTATTTTTGGCAGG
>NW_020837957.1:26452916-26570416 GCF_003676395.1 Aethalodelphis obliquidens | reverse complement strand
AGGACCTGGAGCGCGCGCGGAGAACTTAGGACAGACCTCCCAGCGAAGCGTGGTCCCTTTGGCCTCCAGGATGTGAAGACGCAGGCCCGGGTCCGAGGCCCGAAGCACCCTCTGAAGGAGGGCGGGCTGGGCGGGGGCGCAGAGTGGGTGTCCCCATCAACCGCGAGCCTTTCCCGCCACCTGAGTGCGGGGGCAGAGGCCGCGCTCCCAAGGCCTCCCTGTCCCGCCCGCCGGCCTGTCATCTTCTGCCTGAGGCTGGGCTCCCGGCCCCGAGGGCGGCGAGAACCAACGCCCCACCCGCGACATCTGACCCGAGCAGCAAAGAGACAGGAAGGAGAACCTCTGAAGGAGGCGCAGGCAGCCATGTGGAGGGCGGGGAGGCAAATCATATTTATCGGATTGGCATTTCTCTTTCCTAATGATATTTACTTAACTGTATTTGACAGCATTTACGAAACGTCTCCGGTAAACAGGATCTATACTCATTGCGCCTACAACTGCCTGTCAGCTCCTAAGCCAATCGCAATAATAACCGCTGGATCATCTTAAATGGGGCCAAACCGACGCTGGACAAAATCAATCTGCCATATGCTGGCTCTGAAGGAAATCACTTGCAAGGTTTGACGAATTGCTTGTAGTCCCTCCAGCAACCCAAATCTGGCTGTCTTTCTTCCTCTTCGTCCCTGGTTCTCTGCACCCCCTTCTCTCCCTTCTCTCTGAGCCGCTCCCCCTTCTGTTTTACCCTTTCTCGACGACTCCAGGTAATCTGAAATGGCACTGACCCTTCTCATCCTCTGATTACCTCTCTGAAGCATGAACTTGGGATAAAATCACACATCAGAAAATTCGCCGTAATTATTTTGCGATGCTATCAGCATCGATCAATCACGCGCGCGGCCCAGTGCTGGAATGCCCGGCGCAGCCCGGGACGCGGAGTAGCGTCCCGCCTGACTGACAGTTTTGGTAATTAAGTGATTGTATAGACCTCTCCGACTGTTCTAACAACCTTGTCAGGGCCTGTCTGTGGGCAGAACAAGCTGAAATCAATGTGCTTCTTGCTCTCTGAGCAGTTCTGATCGTGTATTCAGACTGATCGGGGAGGCGGAATCTGACGAAAGGAAAACAGCAGCTCTAAACGATCTGATTACGGGTGGTGGGGGGTGGGGTGGGGAGGTAGAAAGTTTACTTCTTTGTAAGGGGACGGAAGGACCAGAGGCGTGGATCAGGTCACTAGAGCTTTGCTGAATCGGGCGGCTGGCGGGAGGTGGAGCGAGAGGTAGGGTGCCTGTCACACCTGAGCGCCTGGGCTAGGCAGGCGGTACCTCGTCCACCCTCGGAGATGCGGGGTGCGGGTAGGGATCTTCCATGGCTGCAGCGGAGGGGCCCGGCCAGGCCGCGGGGTGCGGCGTCCCAGCAGGCAGAAGCCACATTTCGGCGGTACAATACGTTTTCGCCCGGATTACAGGCAGAGGCGGGCGGCTCAGTGTAAATGTCAGGCAGCAGATTTTAATAAAGGAATGTTCAGATTGTTAGATTGCGCTGTACAATGTGAGTTCTGTGCCGCACCCCTCCTTCCCAATCCTGCTTCAACCGCCCCCAACCCCCATTCCCGTCACACCTCGGCGCGCGTTACAAATATATTACATATTCAGAGTGATCTCGCCGCGGCGCCCGCGGGAGGGGCACACTCTCGGAGCTTAACATCCACCACGCGGAGAGCTGCAGGACGCCGGGGCCGACCGCTGGCAACAGGAACAGGAAAAAGACCCAGACCGGCCCTGAATCTGCGGGCGCTTCTTTTACACTCCTACCCTCGAATCTCGGAAAGAAATTCCCACTGGAAAGGAGATACTAAAAGCGCCGAGCTAGGAGGCGGGACGTCCAGTTCTCGGCCAAGGGGATCCAGTTAAGTGTATTTTAATTCTTTCACAACGGCCCTCCCAAACCTTAAAAACCTAACCAATTGCAGGCACACACACAAAAGGGGGAAGGGTAGCAAAATCGATCCGCCGAGTTCAAAGAGCCAGGCCGCAGGAAGAGGCTGCAGGGTGCTTGGCGCCGGGCCGAGTTCGCAGCGGAGGGTCCCATCGACCGCGCAGAGGCGGCAGACCCCACCCGAAAGATACCTGGCTCTGTGTGTGTGTGTGTGTGTGTGTGTGTGTGCGCGTGTGTGTGTGTGTTGGGGAGCGTCACACCCTAATCCATTCCACTGCTTGCCTGTCTACTCTCCCCTGCCAGCCAAGAGCCTCCCATCCTCAGAGAGAAAAATGTGTGTGGGCACATTACACACCATTAGGGAGACACTACGCTTTTAATGTGGCCTAATTAGTGCCGCTAACCGAGTAAATATTATTATATTGAATAATGATAATATGATGAAAATATTAATGCTTTTGAACTTTGCACGTGGGAGCCGTTCCTTCGGTACTCCCGGGACAGCCCAAGCACGCTCAGATCCACCAGCAAACGCAGCCCGACGCACCTCCTGGATGACGAGCCCACAGGCCAGCTCAGGACACACACTGGTCTTTGCAGACACATAAACCCACTTTGGGCCACGGCATGTATCACCCACCATGCAAAAGACCTCCTTTCAATGGCGTCCTCTTTTCCTCTGGAGCAGGCCGTGAAAAGCCAACCACGCTGGGGTCCCTCTTTCCCGCACTTCTGTTCTGCACCCCAGGAATGTTGGGGTGTGCGTGCCGGGTGTGTTCCTCCTTAACAAGGGCCGCCAGACAGGTGGAGTTGCGGGAGAGGACCCACTTAATTAGCATTTAAATTCACAGCCCCCCTCTTATTGCCAAATACTTATCCCTTGGGAATTTGGTGCAAATCAGGCATTTAACAATTAGGAAGTGTGGAAGGCTCCTCAAAATAGAGATTCGAAATCTTAATTCTCCTAGCCAGTTTGGAGGGTCAAGGGCATGGGGGAAGCGTGAACGGGTTGGGTGGAAGGCTCACAGTGACAGGCAATGGTGTGCCGGCGTCCCAGTTGATCAGCATACCCACTCCCTCTTCCCTCCTCGCACCCCACCCCATTCTTATGGAGTCCCAGGAGACAGAGACGAAGAGTCTGGCTGTCCAGTGCTCGGTGCCTGAAGACAGGCCAGCTCTTTCCTGGTTGCTGAGCTGGACAAGGGCAAAGGCCTAAGAAGAGTTTTCAAAGTTAGGCGATCAGTCTGTCCGGGAAAGTGGGGATGCGTGGTCCCGGCTGGAGAGCGCCCCCTCTCGGGCCGAATTGCTTCCTTCCCGCTGCTTGAGGGCCCACAGTTCATTTCCCGCACATTTTGGGGCTCTTCTTCCCGGAAGCTACGTCCGCGCTAGCTGCTGCGGACCCAGCTGTTCTCCGAGGCAGCTCCTTTTCCCCTGCCAGGTGCGTCCGCACCAGCGATTGCCTCCTAGACACGTGTCCAGTTCAGCAGCTCCTGGGATAGAGCGGTTAAGCCGGGGTGAGCCCTGGAGTTGGAGGATTTGGCAGACCCCTGAGAGGCTGCCAGAGCGGATGGAGACCGTCGCCCACTCCCCCGTTCCCTAGCAAGGTGTCTGGGAACCTAACCCCGCCCGCACCGGAGGCAGGAGCCGGGGCGGGGAGCTTTCAATTTGTTCCAGTGATGGCTCTAACTTAATAAGGCGATTGATTAGCGCTCAAAGTGCCGTTTTAATTAGCCGCTTGTTAATTAACATCGCAAATGAATTTCCCCTTCCCTGATTGGCATCTTCGCCCAGCGCTCTGAGGCTTTCCTTTCTCTTCTGCCTCGGCCCCTCCATTCCCTCTGAACCTCAGGAGTTGGTAGAAGAATCAACTTCCTTCATGAACCTTAGAGGCTTAGGAGTTCTTTTCATAGCGGGGCGTGTTGATGTCACACGGGGGCCCTTTCATTTCTCTAAAAGCCAGTCTTCGATGGACCATGATTCAGTTTAGAAAGAATGAAATAAAATCTCTCCCCACCTTCTCCCCCGGCCCCTCCAACTGCCTCCACTTTGTCGTTTTTTCTATCTCCACCCCTTACTTGGAGAGAGACTTCATTCTCCCTCCAGAATTTGGAACTCTAGAAAGTAGAAAGGAGTCGGTAATAGGGGCGGGCCTCCCCTATTCCGTTACAGTCCTGGTAGGAGGGAGCTGGACCATCTCTTGGGATCAAATCTAAGACTGTGTAACCTGCTGCAAAATTCTGCTGCTGAGGTCTGTGAACATGTGCAGTGAGTTACTGTTCACTCCAAGATGCTCCAGGAGTATCTTGTACCTTCCTGAAGCACACAGGAGAGAGCCCTAGAGCCAATATGCGCCCACACATTGTAGCCCAGCACCCCGGTTAGGAGATTAAAGGTTCGACAATTTTGGGACATTTTTGCACAATTATTACTCTTACCTACCGTATAAATCCCTATATATATCATATCCCTCTTTGGGATGCATCCCTTTTCTTTCATGACAGAACACACGCTTTGTTTCCTTTAGGAAGCCTTTCTGTTCCCCCCCCATCTCCTCCCGGGGTTGGACTCCCCACTCTTTCTTTTGCATCCCCATTGCAGCATATTCATGTTGCCATCATGGCATTGTGACAACTTCCAGCATGTTCAAACTCCTGTTAACTCTCTCATTCTCAAGCACCTGGCACAGAATGCACATTCTGCAATGTTGATGGACTAAGTGAATGAACAAAATGAGTGAGGGCAGGAAGAAGTGAAAAAAATACGGCTACCGTATGTTACCCATAGCTAGAAATAATGGCCACCTTTGCGTTGTTCGTCTGTCAAACTCTTGCTTCACATTTGGTAAAGAGCTTATACATAGAAGGTCTTATTAGGTCATCACAAATACCCTATTCTAGGCAAGGGTGACTTCCCTTTAATAGAGAAGGAAGTTGGTGACCAGAAAAGCCAAGTGCCTTGCTCAAGAACATTGGGAAGTGGCAAAATGAGACTAAAACTCCCTCTTCCAGCATCCTTTCATTTACACGTCTACTTGCCTTCCTGCCGATTGCTGGGTACAGCACAGATCTAACCCCCCAAAGAGAGCCAACTTCACTAGGTCTCTTCTGTACTGCTGATCTCTGTGGTGAAGCTTATAGCGCTCACAAATTTAATTATGATGCGAGAACTAGCTCTCAAAACTTTTATTGCCCTAGGAAATTAGCAATTACATAGCCTATCACTTTAACCTGTTGTTCTGTTAAAACAGTTTTCAGTTACCTTATTCTTTTCTCCCACTTTACCTTTTCTCTCTCTGCTCCCAATATCCACCCTCTTGGTTTCAGTTTAAGGGACTCAGTTTCAGTGTGTTCATGTCTTTTTCTTTAGTATTATTTTCCTAAGCAAACATGCTTCAAATCCTTAAGCAGTGGAAATATATTGATAGGCTGAAAAAACAAAGAAGGAAAGCAAAGTATGCTTTCAACGTTTCTGTAGCTTTGTAAACAGTGAGAGGTCACACTATCGTCAGGGAGTCAACCCTAGTAGGAGAGCTTATTTGTGTATGTGGCATCTTTTACAAAAAGAAACTATAGCAGGCTCTCTCGGTTCGGGGCTCTTGGCGCCGCCCAGTGGAGGGAAGCGCCCTTCCACCCCATTCCTGTCAGTTGGCATTGTCAAGTGGATCCCAAGAAACGTTCAAATTAAATATGATAGGAAGAAGCACCAGTTCCAAGTTCACTATAATGTATAAGTGTGTTTCTTCAAAGTTCAGTTCTGTTTTTTTTTTAACTGATGCTCCAGTTTAACACAATCCCAAATACCAAATCTTGATTGTAAAAGAGGACCACTGAGAGTGTATTAAGAACAGAACTTGTAAAAATATGCGAATGTTTGAATCATTCTCTGCAGTGGGGAGGGAGCATCTTTAGTGGTGGTCGGGACTGATGTGTCCTTCAGAGCCAGGAAGGAAAAGTTCTTTATTAATCATAGTTGGCAAAAAACTGCTTTCTCTGCAGGAATTCCAAAATCTTCCAAAAATTAAAGAATTCTCTTTCTTCCTTTGTTGTTTATAAGAAAATGAAGACCTGAAAGTGGAAGATCATTTTCAAACCTATGTCAGTTTAGGGACTATATTTCTTTGTATGTTAAATTCAATGGGAAACTGAGATTAAGCCAGTTAAGGCATTTCCTTTCCTATATGTGGAATTGAAAATGTGACTGATCTGCACCCTGTTCTATTTCTAAACTTTGATTTTTAAACGAAAAGTTAATTATGCTTGCTCTGCTAGAAAGTGCATGACTTCTTGGGTATAAACATCATGTATACTCTCAGGGAAAAAATGGCAAAAGAGGAATGTGTCTGGGTAAAAAAGAACTGAGGAAAGTTAAAAAACAAAACCCCAGCTGTGAAGAATTTTTTCATTAAGTTTGCCATCTAGTCTTTGAGTTCCTCTTTTGGATCTTCAGGCCGCTACTAGCATTTCCTCTCTGGCAGGGACCCCCAAATAGGACCTTGATAATAAGCAAGGTCGTATTTTCCCCTCACAGTTGTGGCTCCCCAAAGCTAATATCCTAACATCCCACCCCAAGAAATCTACGATCTTAACCTTTTCTTAAGAAAAGCTCATCTGAGACATTCACAAGGTGGGGCCTACTGGGCTTCCGTTTGCTTGGCTTTAGAGTTTTCACAAAATGAACAGTCCGCCCGCGGGGGAGGGGGAACTGTACTTCCACCTTCTCTCCCTTTCTTTTTAGATTTCATTTTTTCGTAGGGTCACATTTCTGTCTCCCCTGCTAATGTTGTGAATTATTGCAAGCAAAAAATCCTGTCGAACCGCCCAACACAAGCTGTGAGATCAGCCTTTTGAGCTCTTGAGTCATTTTAAGCGTTGGAACAAAACAAAAAACAGGCCTAAATGAATTATTTATCAAGGTCGAGAATAATTGATTTGCGCAGTGCCGGCAGTTCTGGATCTTAAATTTGTTTTCTCCCCCTCCCCACTTCCCACCCAGAACAGGCAGCGAGGGAAATGCGGGTTGGAGCCCCGGGTCTGGGAGGAAACCTCCGTCGGGAAGTTGGTGGGTGATGTCTTAATGAGAAGAACCCGAATTGATATTTGAAGGGAGAAGAACGTGTAGCGTCCGCCTGCAGTTTCAGGCAGCCCCAGCGCCCTTCCTACAGAAGCCGACTGTGCCAGGCGTGCCGGGGGCCCGGCCCTGTGGGCGGTACACTGCAGCCTTCGATAAGAGAGATGCCCTCTTAAGTCCCAGGCCCTTGATTCCGAAATCCCGGGGCGCGAGGCCGAAGCCCGGCCTGCAGGCTCCCAGGAGGATCTGCCTGGCCGGTGCGCAGTTCTCGCTCCAAAGGCGGCTGATCCAACTACGCTCCAGGCATCATTCAGGCTCTCCTTGGCTTCCCTGCCCAGGGTGGCTCGACCCCACCCGGCGGGCCCACCACGCGCTCCCGAGGGGCTCCCCGCACCCGCTCAGGCCGGCGTCGGCCTCTGCCTGCAGCTGGTTCCGTGTCCCCGCCTCGGCTCACCAACCCCGGCTCGTCCGCCAAACTCCCCTCGCCTTCTGAGAAAAGCGAGAGCTGCCTGGATTGTACATCTCCTCGCCTCAGTCTTCCCTCTCCCCGCTGTTCTCCTCGGAGACACACCCGTGAGAAAACATGCACGAAGATGATAAGAAACAGCTCAACACGCCCTGGAAACAGTGCGGGATTTTTCTGGGTCAAACACATCGAATTCCCTAGGAAAACGCAGGAAGGATGAGTCTCCCACCTATCCCCTTCCGGACCGAGGGCTCACACAGATGCAGTTCCAACAGAAAGGCAATACTTTGTCCCAGGAGGTCATCTGCCTCCTTGACATCCCCCCCGCCCCCCGCCCAGCCAAGTCCTCAATAGAACAAAACCGTTCCTCGAAAAGAGACTTTCGAAACCCCAGATTTCGGCCCAGCCCTGGGAGACTTAAAAGACCATTTTCCACCATCATTCTGCACCTAGTCACGGAAGCGATGCCAGCCACTCAGATTCATAGGGTTCTTAAAATGGTAATTTGGAGTAAAATGTAACTCAGAGAACTTTGAATCATTCATTAGCACCTTATAATTACTCTGCTAATTAGGTTGACACGGCACTTAATCAGGAGTAATACGCCGTCTTGTCACTGGCACTTCCCATTACTCTGACATTCAACAAGAGACAGGTTGGAGACGTCCTAGAGAAAATAATGCAAGTTGATACCCTCCGACGAGGCGTCACAGTCAAGCCACGTTCCAGGTCCCAAGTGGATCCACAGCGACTGTTTCCTTTCCAAAAGAGCGGCCGGAGAGGGCGAGGGAGGGAGGGAGGGGGAGAGAGAGAGAGAGAGGGAGAGAGAGAGAGGAGAAGAGAGAGAGAGAAGTTGAGAGGTTGAGATCTGGCTGGGGGCAAGGAGGGAGCACGCACTGCTGACCCGCCACTCGGGTTCCGGAGCCTCATGCCAGCCTGACACCACAGTGAACCGTAGCTGCCCTCGGCGCTAGAGAACACCTCGGGCCATTATTTCCCCCGCTCGGGAGAACGTGTCTGGCCAGGCATTTCTTCCAGCACGGGCCCTGATTGGAGACCAGGCTGGGACCCGGGTTTTGAGCAGCAGGCCTCTTGTCCTCCACCCCTTCCGAGAGTGCCGGGTGGACGCGGATCCCGCTCCATTTCCCCCTCAGGTACCCGCCGCCCAGCGGGGCCAGAGCCGGGACGCCCGGGCTCCCTGGGGAAAAATCAGAGCTCGGAGTCTGCCCACCCACCCAGAGCTCCGGTTGCTGGAGTTACACACTTTCCTGTGGGTTCCTTCAGGGAGTCCCTTCCTCTGTTCTCAGTGTCCTTGGACTATTCAAGCGCGTGTCTGGGGAGGTGCGTGGCGGCAGCGCTGGCGTCTAAAGGTAAGCCGACCAGATTCCTTTTCCCTTCCTGTCCTCTTTCCCCTCCCTCTTCGGACTTCTTAATGGGCAAAGCGTTACTACTTTCTCATTCTTTTCTTTTTTTCCTTTTCTTTCTGTTTTTCTAAAAGCTCCTCTGGTTCCCTTCTATAGTCTCCCTGTGCTCTCTTCCCCTCTCTCCCTTTGCCCTCGCGCGTGATTGTGGACGCCGGGACCACAGTACGACTAGTTGTTTGGCTTTCGGTTGCAAGCAAAGGGACGTGCGGGTTCTGAAAAGAGCAGCGGGGCCCGAGCTGCGACCGCTGACGGGCTCGCGAGCCGAGCACCCATTGGCTCCCGGTACGTCGGCGTCGCTCGCTCGCGCGGGCGCGGCCAATGGGGGCGCGAGGACCTGCGCGCGGCCTCGGCGGCGGGGGCGCGGGCCGGGCGCGGCGCGTGGAGCGGCGGCAGTGGCCGTGACGTCATGGGAGGGGGTCGGCGCCGCCCGCTAGCCGCCGGATTACAAGCGAATGCGCCCGGCAGCGGCTGGAGTTGCTCGGCGCCGCGACTCCGCCACCTCATCCGCCTGTGCCTGCTCCTTCTTTTCCTCCTCCTCCTCCTGTTGCCGCGACCACTGCGGCAGTGTCTGCTCCACAACTTTCCAAGAAAGTTCAGAAACTCGGCACCGGGGCGTCCGAGTCGCGCGCGGCCAACACCTCGGAGAGCCGCTGGGCAGCTCCGAGGGCGCGCGGCTGCCCGGGCTTCGCGGTCGCTGCACCTGCCACGTCCGCCGCCGCCGCTGCCGCCTGGTGCCAGGCTGTGGGCAGACCCTGGCGGCGGCAGCAGCGGCGGCGGCGTCGGGGTCACCTCCTGCTGCCTGCACCTCCGTCTGGCTCTCCTGCGCAGCCACCGCCGCGCCACGTGCGCGATCGTTCCTGGAGCGCACGCTCGGTGCTTCCTCAACAATTTTTGTAACTTTCCCCCCCATCTTCCTTTCCCCAAAACTCCTACTTTTTGCATTAGGGTAAAAAAAAAAAAAAGTGTCGCAAGTGTCCACGGATTGCCACCTCCCAATTTTCCTTCCTTCCCCGCCCCACTTTTTTTGTTTGTTTGTGTTTTAAGCGGCGACAACATTGTTTCGTGTCATTCTGCTTTACGATCGATAGCTTCCTTTGCTTGGTCGGGGCGGCAGCGGAGCGGCGGAGTGGCGTGGACCTCATGTAGAAATGACAACAATGGAAGGGGCCAGCGGGTCGAGTTTTGGAATAGACACGATTTTGTCCAGTGCCAGTTCGGGCAGCCCCGGCTTGATGAATGGAGATTTCCGCCCGCTCGGCGAGGCCAGGACCGCGGATTTTAGGAGTCAGGCCACTCCGTCTCCCTGTTCGGAGATTGATACTGTAGGAACGGCGCCTTCCTCTCCTATCTCGGTCGCCATGGAGCCCCCGGAACCGCATGTGATAGCGGACGGCCCCCAGCATCACCACCACCTCCACCACAGCCAACAGCCGCCGCCGCCGCCGCCGCCAGCCGCGGCCCCCACGCAAAGTTTGCAGCCTTCGCCGCAACCGCCGCCGCCGCAGCCACCCGCCCAGCAGCTGGGCTCGGCCGCCTCGGTCCCCAGGACTTCCACCTCTTCTTTTTTAATTAAGGACATCTTGGGCGACAGCAAACCTCTGGCGGCGTGTGCACCGTACAGCACCAGCGTCTCCTCTCCCCACCACACCCCGAAGCAGGAGAGCAACGCAGCACACGAGAGCTTCAGGCCAAAGCTCGAGCAGGAGGACAGCAAAACCAAACTCGACAAGCGGGAAGAGTCCCAGAGCGACATCAAATGCCACGGTGAGTCGCGCCGCCTTGGCTCCCTCAGCCGTCTAGCTTCTCCTCCTCTTGCTTCCCTGTCTCCCCTTCTGTCTCCCGCGAATCTCTGCTGGGATTCGAAGGCGATTCTCAGCTTCTAAGGCGATAGCGCCACGGTCAAAAACTGCAAGCGGGAGGGAGGCCTGGGCGTGCGATTTGGAGACTCGTCCCAAGTTCTGATTATTGTTACATTTCTACCTCCCAACCCTCACCGCCATCCAGCTCCTTTCTTTGTTTTACTTCATTTTAATTTATTAGGAAGGGGGCAGAGGCGGAGGGTATCTGACGGGAAATACTTTAGTGTTTCGTAGTGCCTAGGGGTGTGATCACAACGTGGTGCTTATTATTTAATGCAAATCATTCCATTCTTCCTACACACCGTATTTTCTGAACACTGGAACGGGAATTATCAGATCTAGCGAAGGGAAAAATTCCGAAGCGATTAACAGGGAAACTTTTTTAAAAAAATTATTAGATCGTGATTAATATAGGGAAGGCCACACGGTAAAAAATTATAGAGTTCCAATTAAAAAAAATAATCTTCCTACCCCATGGCACTAACTGAATATCTGTATTTCAGTAAGAGTTTTGGCCCCTTACAAGTAAATTGGGAGGTAGCATTTATGAAAGTAAAATTTTATGGAATTGGATATCTATTTTTGTAAAATCAAAAGATGGCAATGGAATTGTCCTTCAACTCCCTTTTCCCACCTTCTCCCCAGAGAATTTCATAAGTGTTCTGGTCTTTGCATAGCAAAAGAGTTTTAACATATGAGGAGAGTTCTCTTTTTTCCCTTTACTGATAAGCTTATTATTATTATTAATCTTTGTCCTCTCTGGGAAAGGTGTGTGCCGACTGTCTGGAAGGTAGGATATTGCCTCTTCATTTTACTATTGTATCATTAGCATAATAGTGCCCAAAACAGATGTACAGTCTGGTCTGGCGATTTTTTGTGCACCAACCTCCCCAGTGGGTCAATTAGAGAGATTATGGTTCTTCCTGCAGGGAAGATCAAGGAGCGCAGCAAAAACGGGTACAAACAGAGGGATTGACATATCGATTTCCCAACATTTCAGTAAAAAACCAAAGTTGACAAATAGAATCCGGAAATCTCTGGGCTGTCACCTGGATGGGCTCAGTGATTTTGAGCTGAACGCAGTGTCTGGGAGACATTCTTTCTGAAGCTTTAAGAGACCTGATGCAAGCAGCTGCAGAGAGCTTGATCCAACATTTCCCAAGTGCATCTGAAAAAAGGAAAACAAATGCCTATAACTTTTAGTAAACAGGAGAAGTAAAATGAAAAAAGTGCCCCCTTCTCAAAAATAAAAAAAAAGTTGAAAGACCTTTTAAAAACTAACACATAAGAAAATATGAAGTCAGGGTGAAAACAGTAATGGAAAGGGACAGGGTCTCCCCCCAGGCAAGGAAACTATTAAGAAAAGGACCCTTTATCATAAAGTATTTTTTTTTTTTCATTTTCGTTTCCAAAGACGGGAAGATCCAGCACTCTTTTGGAACCCTCTTAGGAGCTCTGCAGAAGGCTCCACACTCCCTAGTCAGTAGTTGGTCCTCTTCCTCCATACTGGCTAAGGTCCAAGTATGTTTATAAGGAAGATGACAGAGTATGGTTCCCCCACCCCCAGACCAGCAGCTGGCTTGGGAATGTGGAAGTGTGTGCCAGGAGGACACTCCATCCTTCCCCATTCCAGTCTACCTTACGGCCGTGTCTGGGTTTCTATGTAGGAACAAAGGAGGAAGGAGACCGGGAGATTACCAGTAGCCGAGAGAGTCCCCCTGTGAGAGCCAAAAAACCTCGCAAAGCCAGGACAGCTTTCTCCGACCACCAACTCAATCAACTGGAGCGTAGCTTTGAGCGACAGAAGTACCTGAGTGTGCAGGACCGCATGGACCTGGCAGCTGCGCTCAATCTCACTGACACCCAGGTCAAGACCTGGTACCAGAACCGCAGGTAAGGGAGGCTATGTGGGAGAGCAAAGGCGTCTGGCCATCCAGGTCAAGATTACTACACCAATCTTCTTCCCTCCTGGCCTCGGAGACCCTAAGGACTCAGAGGGCCCTGAGCTGGCAGTCGGGGGCTTTCTGGCTGGAGGAGGGATTAGCCACACCTCCAAGGTGAAAGGGATCGTTGGGTAGCTGGAGTTTGGAGAATTTTGCACTTCTAAGTGTCCTTAACATATGCTAGTTTCTCCCTCAAACCTGAGTGGCTGAAATTTACCCCATTTTGCCCCCAAATCAATCAAGCCACACCTTTTCAAACTGTGACATCGGTGTAGGAGACACTCAGGCCCATAAAACCTGTGCATTGCACCATTTTGGGCCTGCCCCAGGATGGTTCCAAATATCTATAGCCGGTCACACAGTCTGGCTGTATCCATCCTGGAAGAGCTGACCCACTGGCCTCAGCTTAAAAGTCCTTGCTTTTCCTGTGAGGCAGTTGGGAGAGGTAGAGTTGGCAGCCGGTCAGGCATCTAGACTGAGGGTCTGTCCCCTATTCTGGCCACCTCAGAGCCCTCCAGGAACCACGGCTTCCCTTGAAAGGAAATTAGGAAAGGGGCTGACAGTACTTGTAGGCCCCTGAACTGCAGTGTGAACCCAACCTGTGCAGTCTGGGGCCGAGGTTATGCCGAGTTTCCAAGCCTGACGGTTGTCTCCCTTGTCTCGATTTTCTCTCCCCCTCCTTTTCTCTCATTTGTGTTCTAATCGTCCATAAGTGTGGTTGGAAATGCCCATCCAGTTGTCATCTTTACCGTAATTTTCTGTCTCATTACATACGGTTTCAGCCACCCTAATTCTGTCGGAAAACATTAGTGTCATTTGTAGCCAATTTAAAATGGGCGACATGTTTATTAATTTGGCTGGAGCTGCCTGGTGTGGAGGGCCCACCAGCCCTGCGTTCCGAAGGAGGCATCTGAGCAGAGGCCTGCTGCCTCTTCTTCTAGTGGGGTGCGGTGGGGGAGGGAGGAGACCGAGAAGAGCTGATCACAGGTTTTGATTGTTACTCTCTCTCAGAGGAGAAAAGATCCTGAAATGCATTTTTCCCCTCCTGGAATGGCCCCGAGGTACTGTCCCCATGGGAGAGTCCTCCCTCAAACGAATTCCGTTTTGAAACCCTTGTTTCCTGGCTCATAACCCGCCCCCCCCAACACCTGCCGTAAGGTCCTGTCAGGCTGGTGAGAGAGCTGTGTCTCCACAGCCCTGGGGACCAAGAGGGCCAGGGGTCCAAGGCCCAGGAGTCTCTGTGTCCCTTTGTTTACGGTTTCTTCTCACTCAGCCTGGAGGAAAGGGGGAGGGGCAGAGAGCAGACACTCTGGGATTGCTGGGCAGCCACTTGGGGAAGGAAATTAGAGGAGGAGGGAGAAGACTGCCTATAGAAAGAGTAGTCTCCGTTGGCCTCCAGGAAAGTTTCAGGCAGTAGCCAAACAATAAGGGGGGGGGGGCAACGTCAGAGGAAAAAGTCAGGAAAAGGTAGCAAAGATTGGAGAATTTTATTTATGAATGTCTCAGACATTGATGGCATCGTTTGGGAAACCGACTTGGATTTGGGTGATTCTGGGAGGGAGAGGGTGGGATAGGGGGCAAGGAGGTGTGCTTCACTCCTGGTTCTCAGTGCTCTCTAAGTCTTCCTGTGTTCCCCGAGGAAGAGAAGGCAGGTGAGGGGGGAGAATGGGCCTTGGTGCCTGGGCACTGCCCACAGCTGCAGGGTGCACGCACGCCTGCTTTTATTTCAGGACCAAGTGGAAGCGGCAGACTGCGGTGGGCCTGGAGCTGCTGGCCGAGGCAGGGAATTACTCGGCACTGCAGAGGATGTTTCCGTCGCCTTATTTCTACCACCCAAGCTTGCTGGGCAGCATGGACAGTACTACCGCCGCGGCGGCCGCCGCCGCCATGTACAGCAGCATGTACCGGACTCCTCCTGCACCCCATCCCCAGCTGCAGCGGCCCCTGGTGCCCCGAGTGCTCATCCACGGCCTGGGGCCTGGGGGACAGCCGGCCCTCAATCCCCTGTCCAACCCCATCCCAGGCACCCCGCATCCCCGGTGAAGAGCAAGTCACTGTCCCTCCCTGTCCCCTCCCCGACCCGGACAGCTGCCCCTCCTCTCCCGGCACCAGGCTGTCCGGCCTCCCTTGCAGCCAACCGGGAAGCAAAGAAGTAAGAGAGGAAGACACTCACCAGCGGGTGGAGGGGGGGCCCTCCACTCTCCATCTCCCCACCCCCAGAGACAGGGCTGGAAAGCTCCCGCACAGGAGTGTGACTGGCGAAAACGCCGACTCCACACAAAGTGCGACCAGTAAGTGAAAACATCAACAAAAACAAAACCTCAAGTTCTTTTTAAAAAATGACTTTAGGGACAGGCAGGAGGGAGGGAGGGGGGTGGGGTAAGGAGGGAAGAAAGAAGGGCACGGAGAGGAAACCACACAGGCAGAGAGAATTGTAGATGAACAGCCTCAAATTCCGAGGCAGAGGGCGTTGCCGTGGACATTCCGACTGCCCCAGAGAAAAGAGGAGGGTAACTGAGAACTTTGCACTGATTTCTCATGACCTTTTTTCTTTTGGAAAAGTGGCATGCTCCATAATATGAAAAAAAAAATGTACATTGGAAAGACTGAGTGATAAGTGATATATCATATTTATTATATGTTGTCCAAAAAAGTCACTTATATACATTAGTAAAACATGATTTTTCTTTTCATGTCTTTTTGATTCAGTAAAATAAATGCTTAGACAAAAATATAGATTTTTTTGTGATTGAAAATTACAGAAATAAAGTTTATCTTTTTTTAACAAGCGATGAAATCCAAGGGAGCTGATTTTACTGAAGCAGAATGTACTATGATGAAATGTGTCACTTGGTTTAGGAAAACAAAATCCCTTCTGGAATATTAGGAATTTACAAAATCTGTAAAGACGTTGGGCTGACTTGTATAAAAACAGCTCCATTTTTCACGGTGGCCTCTTCCGAGCCGTTATTCGATATGTGTGAACTTCTTTCTTTTTAAGTGGATGATTTCAGAGCAGTTTGTGAGGCGCTTGTCGGCTGTTGGTGCTTGCCAAGTAGGCGGCCAACTTTCCCTGCTGTCCCGGCCTGCCTGACAGCCCCAGCCGAACCGGGTCTGTCCACCCCTCCTCCTTCTCCTAGGGCTCCTCCTGGGGCGATGAGGGTCCAGAGCGCTGGGCAGCGGAGACGCCGGCAGGGGCTGGGCTGCGGGCGGGCGGGCGGACATGCGGGCCTCGCAGCTGTTCTGCAGCCCACGGCCGGGCGCCCGCGCGGCAGGACAGCCTGCAAGCAGGAGGCTGCAGGGCGCGCAATTAGGGCGCCCGGGGGGTCTCGAGAGGCCTAGCTAACAAACCCTGGTCGTGCTTTGATCCTGGTCTTCTCATTCCCTAGCGGGCATCCAACCCCTAGCCCCGAGCCGAGTCTCTTGTCCTAGTGAGTTGGCTGTGCTGGGATGTCTGGAGCGGAGTGCAACTCTGGCCGAGACAGGTGTGCCAGGCTTTTTATCCGCGTCCCTGGATCTTTTGAGACTGCAAAATGAGAGGCCCTGCCCAGAGGGTAGTGAAGGCCGGCTCCCTGCTTTGGGAGTGTGTGTGTGTGTGTGTGTGTGTGTGTGTGAGTGTGTGTGTGAGAATGAGTGTGTACGTATTCGTAGCACCTAGGCCAGAGCCGCACCTCAGCCGCAGGCCCCCCTCCCCCACTAGCTCCCAAGAGGCTCAGCACTCCCGACTAGTGAGGAAGAACTGGGGGGGGGGTGTACATTTCCGGGGCTTCTCCCACCTTCCCCAGCCCCAAGGTCACTTCTCGAGTAGTCAGAGAGTTGGATCCCGGTCTGGGTTTCCTTACATCTCTATCTTCACTTCTGCCCTAGTACATAGTCAAAGGAGTAAGACCTGCAGCTAAAACACATCCAGACCCATTTTCCAACTTTCTTTGGTGGTTGAATCTTAGTAGAGTTATAAAAACATTTTTAAAAATGTGGAGTGCTGTGGGAGTGTGTGTTGGAGAGGAGAGGGAAGGAAGAAGGAAAGAAAGGTGAAATCCAGGAGGAAATTGCCTCCCTCCACCTTGATCAGACCTGGGCTAATCAGGGAGTGGTTTCCAGCTCATCAATTTGCTTTAAAAGTGGTCTTGGTCTTGTTTGATTCTAACAAAAGTGTTTGGACTGGCCCTTCTCATTTTCTTCCTGCTGAGCTGGGACAAACTCAAACAGCTGGGCTGGGCTGGAAGCTGGGTGCCACTGTGTCCGGTGGGAATGCCCATTGCCTGGGTACTCAGCAGACTCTCCTTGTTCTGTCTTAGCTGCTGTTGGGTTTTACAGTCACGCTTAAATAGTTCACAAATGGTCAGCCTGGGCCTAAAAAGGCACTTTCCAAGGCTTGGGGGTGCTACAGTTTCTCGATGTACTGGCCCCAGGGCTGGTCATCTTCGGGGGGAAAAAGGGGGACCTGGGAATTCACTGGAGCTCACACATTCTAAGTTCCCTACAAAGAATGACCTCAAGTCCAGTTGGGAAACGCACATAAACAAACCTTCAAATACAAACCAGGCCACAGCACCCATCTGCTACCAGCAGCCCGCCAGCAGCCTGCCAGCCACTCTGCTGAGGAGCCTGCCAGCTACCCCTTCACTCTCAAGGCCAAACTTGGACTCCATAGGTGGACAATGAAGGGGGAAGCACTATGTCTACAGAGACCAAGGTTTCCTAATTAACCTCGTATTCCACTGCTGCTAGCAATTAGGTTTGATCCACCCGAGTCCTCCGAAATGTGCTTTCGCTTCAAAGTCATGTTTTCTTTCACCCCCTAAACCATCCAGCTGACAGTGTCAATTCCCCTTCTACATTTGTGTTGTTTACTTCCTGTTGCACAGAAGTTGGCGAAAGGAGTGTGTGTGTGTGTGTGTGTGTGTGTGTGTGTGTGTGTGGCGGGACTGTTGTTCCAGGAAGAAAGTTGAGTGCTGGATTCCTTCTTTTCATTCTTTTCTTTCTGCAGCAGTACCACCTCAGCAGGTGCCCTTCTATTCAAACATCCCCAAACTTATTGCTTACAAGTCAAATGCAAACATAGTCCTTTCCCTCAAAAGGGGTCCTTCAGTCCGTGCCTGCCCAAGAAAGTAGCAGTGTTGGCTAAAAGGTGAGGAGTGCAACACCAAGTTTTCCAAAAAGCAAGGAACGGGATAATAGACAAAGGTCTTTTCACAAGGGAGATCCAGAGTTAGTTATGGAGGCTCAGAGGTCTGTTGGCCCTGGGAGCTGCACTTCTTTTCTTTTCCCCACCTTCAGCTGGTGTTGGAAGGGCACTCCACGGCTAACTCCATTTGGATCTCTCCTTTGATTAAGCTGGGGACTGGCAAAACAGGGATTTTCGGGGGGCATTCTTTGCTTGCTACAGAAACACAGGAGAACAAACTTGTTTCAGGGATGTTTAGACACTCACAAAGGCCCCTTACATTTGCTCTCCTCAAGATCAGCTCTGCGACTCCAGCAAACCTAGCACAAATCTGTAGTGAGTATGGAGTAAGAAGTTAACTCCCCAACTAGCAGCCAGGTGTTCTAGCCCAAGCCAGCAATTTTCAATGAGTTGCAAAGTTATGATTGTGGCTTGCTTCCATGCCTCCAGCAAATATATCTACCGCCTTGTAACAGTTTAGTTTTGCTCCCCCTGCCCTTAAAATGAAAGTCCACATGATGGCAAATTAGACAGCTGATTTCCTCTGTTGCAAATAAAACCGTTTACCCTCAAACCAAGACTTCCGTCCTCCTCCCTCCCTGCCATCTGACTCCTGCCTAGGCGGCCCTTCCCCAGGAGTCTGCCAAATCCCACCTCCCCTCTTTGTGAGTGGTTTGTTTTGTTATATTTTTAACTTTCTAAAAATATTTGGAAAAGCTCTCCCCAGGGCTAGGGAAACTTTAGTCCCTATTAAGCCACGTGGTTACAAGAATATACTAGAAGAGAACTGCTTAGTTTTCTAAAAAGCCAGGCATGACTTGAAGTCAACACGCTTGGGAAGAGACTGACTTTTCACTACTGGTGGGCATGATCAGGGGCAGGACTGAGCCTCCTAGGGAACTGATGTTTCCTCCTCAGCATTGAATTCTTGGTGTGGGAAAGTTGGTTTGTCGGGTGTCTTGGCTGTTGGCTAGAAAATTAGGCAGAAGGGCGAGCGGGGGCTTCTCCAGGGTTTACTCCATGAACCCTGGAACAGCGCCTCTAGACTTTTTGAGTCTCCCACTAGGTCTTTGTTCAGTCCCCGCTTCTTGGCCAGTTCCAGCCTTCCTCTCTACCCATGCCTCTTTCCCTGAAGTTGGGGCCTGTGTGCCCCTCCCTTCTTCTGGCAGGTTGAACACCCCCAGGGTTTAGTAGGGCTAAGTGTGTGGGATAAGGGTTGTGTGCATTCAGAGAGAGGGAGGTATCACTGGCCTTTCGCATTGGAAAATCAGGTCAGCTGTCTCAGGGAGATGAGATGACCCAGAAGGGACTTTTTTCCTCGCCTTCTTCCGGCTGAATTTTGAAGGCCTCTGTCAGTCTGAGTGTTGCTGAGTGGACGGTCTCAGCCAACCTCGCATTGTCAGTTTCTCTGCTCTCTGCCTCTCCTTTTGTCTCCCCTCGGGCCTCCCTCTCCCGTTTCTCTCTCCTAGCACCACAGACAGCTCCCAGGGCGCGCTGGGGAGCGGAGTCCCAGAGGCTGGAGGGTTCCCTGCAAAGCCTAGGCGACCGCAGGGGGCGCACCGGGGAAGGGTCGGCGGCGCCCGCGGGGGAGTTCCGCGAAGTGATTACAAAGCGCCCTCCCCGGCGGCGCTTCCTGATTAGCTCTAAGTCCAAACAGGGTCACATTCCAAAGAACAAAATCTTCAATCAATAAAGTAATTCAAAAACCAAAAGATCTCGGGGTAAGTAGTGCTCAGTGACAGATCAACTCTAAACCGTCCCTATTTAATAAGTTCTTAGTGGAAGCCGACTGGGAAGGAGAGGGGCCTCCGTTCTGCTGCTTCGAAGCCCTTGCGTCGCGGCCGCAGCGAAATCGCCAGAGGAACCGCTCTCAATGGCATTTTTTACTTTCTCCGCTCGCGCAGCTCCGACCCTGCTCTGCGAACCGCCGCCTCGGCCGATGGAAGCCCAGGAGAAGCGCTCCCGAGACGGCCGCCCTGCAGGTTGGGTTGAGCCGAGGCCCTGATCTCCACTGCTTTTTCCACCTCTCGTCTCCTCTCCGCCGGTTTGGGACTCTCCCAGCTCCCGCTACGATCTGGTCCAGGACCCGCAGGAGCTCCACTGAAAAAGGAGGATCTTCGCGAGCCCGAGATTGAACTTGACGTACGATAGAAGGGCTTTGTCACTTTGTGGAGCTGATGGATTTCCGCCCCCCCCCACCCCTATGTCTGGCCGCCTGGATTCTTTAGTGAACAAGCCCTAGATGTGAAATCCTCCCTCCCACTCCCAGCAATCCTCACACACGTTGCAGCCCGCGGTTTGCTCCGCGATTCCCACGCCCCACTGCAGCGCGTGGGCTCCGCGCTGGGTCTCCCGCCGTTTGCGCCCCAGCCGGGCCTCAGCGCTCCTCCTGCCCTACCCCCAACCCGGATCAGCCCCGTCGCCCCAAGTTCCCGCTCCCTGTTACAGACGGTGTTTCAGGGAGAAATGCGTGCGTCTGGATAGGGGCCGTATAGACCAGGGACAGGAATCAAAATACCTTCACGAACGGTGCTTGGGCAGGGCCTACAGAGCAGGGGCCCCTGTTCTCACATCTCAGTGGACTCGGGAGGGAATATAAAGCGTTCTCCTATGAAGATGATAAAATAATGGTTGCCCAGGTAGAAGCTCATATCTGTATCGCACTTCATACTCCCCCTTCCCCAACCCCCCAAGGTCTCAAGGCTGCAAATGAATGCCTCCCTCAGGTTTTCCCTCAGTTCTTGGAAGCCAGCTCCTCGTTGTTGATTATCCCCACTTCCTCAACTGCCTCTCTGGCTCTCCTCTTCCTCTTTCCCTTTAGAGTTGGAGGAATGGAAATGCTAAGTGGAATTTAGATGCTGACAGAGACTTTTAGCGGCAGCGTGGATTATCCATATCTGAAAGTCAGGTACCACTGGGGAGACCCTAGTGCCTCCAGGGGCTGGAGAAAAAGGTGTTCCAAGGTGTGCATGGTTATGTGAAATGGGAGAAAAAGTTTTCTATGGAGTAATGTGTATTTATACTACCGCTCAAGGAGAGAGCAAATAGGCAGTGGTGGTGTATTGTTTCCCCACTCCTATGCCACAAAATTAGAATGCCCATTATGGACAAATATTCTACATTCTAAAGCCAATTGGCTGATAGAGTGTTAGGAAAAGGATATGGAAGTCGGTGCTACTCACTTCCTACTGTAGGGAAGTTAAACTACTTGGTATAGTTTCCAGCTGTGGGGGTCTTCCAAGTGAAAAGACCATAGTAGGTCTCTTTCTCACTAGGCCCTTTTCCGGTTGAGTGAACTGCTAGGAAATGACTTTCTAGTGATCT
The DNA here is from genome assembly GCF_003676395.1 of Aethalodelphis obliquidens. NCBI lineage: Eukaryota > Metazoa > Chordata > Mammalia > Artiodactyla > Delphinidae > Aethalodelphis > Aethalodelphis obliquidens. The sequence continues at coordinate 26,549,231 of NW_020837957.1, read as the reverse complement.
AATATGAAGATTTTGATTTTCCTAATGCCTCTCATTTGAGAAAATAGGCATGTCATAATTTCTGAAAGATGCAAATAAGGATCTGATTGTCCAACTTCCTCTTGCACCAACTCTTAGTCTCCCCCCTCTCTGCTCCCCTCCTCCCTTCCCCCCCCCCCCAACCCGGGGCATCTGCAGACCTATGGGCAGGGAAGTTCTAGCCCACATATTAACAGAGACAGAGATGTCCATTGGAAGTAGGGTGTAACAGAGCTACAATCACTTTATTCATCTGCCCCATTTCCCACAAACGTTCTACTGATAGAAGCTTACCAAGTCGTTTCCGTTAGATTAAGAGGATTTCAAAGGGACACCTACTTCCTCACCAGCCTTGACTGAACACACCATGGCATTACATTATACATGCTCGTATGCGAATAAATGCGTAATTGTCACATAATCATTCATTGTTATGCATCAATAGATTGGTCTAGAAAATCACATAAAACACAAATGGATAAGTGTGGCCATGGGGTGATTCATTTTTTAAAAACATATTTATTTATTTATTTTTGGCTGTGTTGGGTCTTCGTTTCTGTGCGAGGGCTTTCTCTAGTTGCGGCAAGCGGGGTCCACTCTTCATCGCAGTGCGCGGGCCTCTCACTATCGCGGCCTCTCTTGTTGCGGAGCACAGGCTCCAGACGCGCAGGCTCAGTAGTTGTGGCTCACGGGCCTAGTTGCTCCGCGGCATGTGGAATCTTCCCAGACCAGGGCTCGAACCCGTGTCCTCTGCATTGGCAGGCAGATTCTCAACCACTGCGCCACCAGGGAAGCCCTGGGGTGATTCATTTTGTCCTTCTTCTTTTTGGGATTGCTTTTGAAATTTCTGGCAATCCATATTTTGGATTCCCTCATGAACTTCTGTAGACGTACGTTGCAGCAGATCTCCAAGAGCCTGGTCTTTGCAGTGGAAACAACTCCACCCTTTCCTGTCACGTGGCAAACTTTGACCCGCCCACCTCAGCCGTGCCCAATCAGAGCGCAGGAACGAAAGTGACCTTGCCGCCGCTGGCGGAGCTTTGGCTTCCTCCGCCTATGGGGCAGGCTTTTCCCGGGCTTGCCGCTTGCAGAGACCAGGCCCGACCTTTCATTACCGATTTCCATTACCCCTCTCTTGTTACCAGTTTGGGTTAAAACCCTTTGCCTCTGAAGGTGCCTAAGGGGCGACCTTCTGCAGCTCCCCGTGCTTCTCGTAGCCTATTTATCCTTGCGGAAGGCACCATTATTTTCACATGCCCGAAGTCCTCCCACGAAGATATTTATTAGGGTAAAATTCGATTAGAATTTGTATAAACATGAAGATGTCTCCACTTCCTTTAGTAAAGCAATAATGACTGCTTTCATTTCAGGAACTGGTAATAGGTATGCTGGCCGGAGATCTGTTGAGAAGCCTCAGGTGAGTGAATTCAATAGAGGGAAGCTCTGGCCTCTGAAGACTTTTAAGGCCTTGGGCCACAGAATCTGTTCTGCTCTACATTCCTGCCTTGCTTTTATCCTCCTGACTTTTGTTATTTTATATGTCTGGGATGTTTAGGTGATGGGCCAAGCGTTTCTCTTGAGGGATGTCAATGCTGAAAAGTTGACTTAAGCTTGTAAATTTGTTGGGTCTTACTCTTAATTAATAATTTGGAACAGGATTAAAAAAACCCCAACTATTCAAGACACTGCTTATTAACAGCAGTGCTGCGTATGTCGGTGACATTTCAGGAAGGATCTCCTTTATTTGGTAACATGTTTTACAGGCTTTTCTTTTCCTTTCATGAATGATCTAGTCCCTTAGGGGAACATGATTCTTGGTTCTGCCCAGAAATTTGGCAAAAGGATATTTTCCAACATCCACGTTAATAAGTAATTGGATTTTAAACAGAACTGATCTTGATCCAAACTCAGGATTGGAAGGAATCTCTAAGGTCATCTAGGTTAATACCTATTCTAAACTTTAGTTGTTTTTTTTTTATGACATATTTGATTTGTGCTTTTTATTTTTCCTTTCAATCCCTGTTCCCCACTTCCATTTTTTTCTGTAAAGATAGAGAAGGGAAAGGATAGAGATGCTACAGTATTACAGCTTTTCCAGATGATTCCTGTCTTTCAATTTTAATGGAGTTAAATTTATGTGATCAAATCCTACTACACACACACAAAAACATGCTATTTTTTTAATATCTTTATTGGGAAAACATGCTTTTTGAAAAATCTAATAACATAACTTTTCTTTTGTAAAAGTAATGCATACTGACTGTGGAAATTTTTTTTCTTTTCTTTTCTTTTTTTTTTTTTTTTTTTGCGGTACGCGGGCCTCTCACTGTTGCAGCCTCTCCCGTTGCGGAGCACAGGCTCCGGACGCGCAGGCCCAGCGGCCATGGCTCACGGGCCCAGCCGCTCGCTTCCCTGGTGGCGCAGTGGTTGAGATTCCGCCTGACAATGCAGGGGACACAGGTTCGTGACCCGGTCCGGGAAGATCCCACATGCCGCGGAGCGGCTGGGCCTGTGAGCCATGGCCGCTGGGCCTGCGCGTCCGGAGCCTGTGCTGCGCAACGGGAAAGGCCGCAACAGTGAGAGGCCCGCGTACCAAAAAAAAAAAAAAAAAAGTACTGAAGAGAGAAGAAAAAAAGTTCATCTTCTGTCACTCAAAGAAAACTACTGCTAATATTTGATCTATTGTTTCTAGATTTTTGCTGTGAATTTTTGTATAATTTTGATCATATTTCATCTGGGATATCATTTATGTTTTTGGTTACAACTGCTTTTCTGTATTATTTAAAACTCTGTAAGTATAATATTTGATACATAAGATTCTCTCCCATAAATGTATCATAATCGAGTCAACCATTCTTTCATCACTGGACATTTAAATTGTTTTCCTTGATTTGAGATGAATAATGCTTCAATGAGTGTGAAAGCAAGATTCTGGAGAAAGGATTCTAGATGTTATTTGGTGTATCACTTTATTATTTATCTTGACTAGGGCAGTGGAAGCAATGAAAGAACAAGATGACCAGCTCAAGAGGAGATACGAATTACTGACCAAAGGTAGTGGTTTCAGTGAATAGTGCAAGTTAAGCCTCAGTAAATTGAGAGCTATGTGAGCCCGTGTATGCTGTGGTGAAGTCAGCTAAGAGCACCACTTACAAATTTTTTATGTGTATTTTAAACTTCCCTGACTTTGAATATGAATTTGGCAGCCTCCTCACCAGAGAAGACTTGCCTGACTAAAGAAGGGGAAGAACGTTAGGTCTCTTCTGATTTAGGTTGGTAGCATGTTGCTTGCCTAGTTTGCCCTACTGTTTTCTGTGCTCCAGCTATTCTGTGGGTCAATAGAAGGCTTTTGCTTCTAGGACTGTCAATCTGGCACCTTTCATCAGAACTAAATTCAGGTTAAATAAAAAAAACAAACAAACCCATAACCCACAAAGAAATTTGAGGGAGGGGGTGGGGAGTTGAGGAAAAGAATTAAATAGGAATAGTCTACTCTTTCATGTACATGACACACATTAACCGTAACATAGAAGTTCCAAGAGAACTGTCCTGTTCTCTTGTCTCCAGGAGCCCATGTAGGGCGCTTTAATTGCCACATTTTCAAACCGCTATAATGGTGGGGATGTCTTAGTAATTACCTTAATGAGATAACACCTTTCCTTCCCTCAACCTACTCATTATCACGCCTCTTGTTCAAATTTCAACTACAAAGAACTATACTTGTAAAAAAAAAAAAAACAACTCTGAAATGTATTGTTCCAGGTCTCATACCCTTAAAATAACCACATTGCACATATCTTAAAAATATGAAAGACATAGTACACATAGGCAATTCAAATATGTTAAAGGAAAAGCTTGAGAGAAGTAAACTAAACATCTGGGTGCCCTTTAATTATTCTTGGTTGGATTCTTTATCTTGACCTATAGTGATGCTAAGGTGCCAAAGTGATGAATTTTAAGATGTTGGGCTGTGAAGACGTGCAGCTGCAACACTGATGGATTTAGGAAGGGATGGTAACAAGGTTAGCTGCATGTGAAGTGTGAATTGAGATTTTTGCAAAGAGACTGTGATTGCAGATGGGCATAATGTTGTACCCTTGCATGAAATCTTGCTATTATTGTATAATGGTCAGACAGAGTGTGAAATGACTTCTTACTTTTCTTTTATTGTTTAATGAAGTTGGTTAGAGTAGCAGTACTGCTGCTAGTCAGTAGTAGTGAAGCACACACACAAAACTATATGACAGGTGCTGACATATTAAATATTTATTTAGTTTTGACTTTTTTCCCCTAATTTTCATGAATATCCGTATGTAAACAGAAGCATCTCTTCATCTATATAGACAAATTTGCACTGATTTGTGTATCTGTGTATACCCTTATTATCCTGCATAAATATCTATACGAGTCCCTGATGCATGTAAAGTATTTCAATATCCAAGGAAATTTCATAGCACTTTTAAATGTTTAAAAATGCTGTAATGCTTTGAGGCTGATTTCTGCATGGAATTCTGGTTTGAAAACTCTGTGTGGATTTATATGGGTAACGTTGAAATAGCTTATCATTATGGTGACTAGAAATGCTTTATGGAACAAAACATAATAAAAACCCATTATGAGGCATAATCTTTAACATAGTTTGAGTTACAGGAAAGATCAAATCATAGTTCTTCTGTCTTGTATTTTAGAGTACACATCTTTCATTATATCACAGAGCCCATAATATAAATGTTTCTTTATTTCCCAATATCAGCATCACAAAAGGATAATACCTTAGGCTTTATGAGTCAGAGGGAAATAATGCTATGATGTTAAAAACAAAACAAACAAAAACCCCTCTCTCTCTATAGTCAGTCTTCTGGCTCCAGATGCTTGTGCTAGAAACACTAATAAATGTTTGGTTTTAGAGATTAGGGATTTCATTCATTATAGAATGATTTTTTATATGGTCTGTAAGATTCATAATCATTCTTTATGCATTGGTTTAATACTCTTGATATGAATAATAAGTGTTTAGAAAAGATACAAAAATATGTCTTTAATATTGATATATCCCCTTATATTGAAAATTTAACATTTTAAAAGAAAGTTTAAATTTGTTTGCGTATTTCATATTGTTGTATAGTTAGGCCCTGATATAATGAAAATTCTTGTTCTGTGTTTGGAATATATTGAGAGTCAAATGATGTTCTTCAAAGCAACACAGATCAGCCTTTAGAAACAAACTTAGAACAGTTGGCCCAGAAAAATAATGTTTAGTCTTCTCCCTCAGCACCAAATTTATTGACCCTTTACCCCACTTTTCTTTGGCTCAACTTGCTTCATAGGCCGAAAGAATTCTGACTATGACTGTGTAGTTCCTCATCAGTCAAAAGGTAGAATGACTTATGTATATTAAGATGAAATCTAGAAATATGTATCATACTTTTTTCATTTCCTTTTTAAAAATATAAATGTTATCTTTCACTAGGAGCTTCTTACAGTGACTTAGTCTAAGACTGTAGTGGAGTGAAAGTTAAAGTTTCTCAAGATGGCTCTAAGAGTATATGTAGTATAGGGCACTATGCAGAGAGTAGACTTCTGAAGGACTTGAATTTGTGAGGTATCTTAACTCCATATGTTTGTGATATCAGTTTTAGGAAAGATGTACACTCTCACCGCTTACCTGGTGACTTAGCCATATCTATAGAAAACTTGACTTTTGGCTTTTGGCAACTGTAATTAGTGACCTTCTTTATTCTATATTGAATAAGTGCTGTGATTGGCTTACAGTCTACTGAGATCAGCCCTTCAATAACTATATGAAAGTGAATCTGTATAAGAGAATCAATTTTCTATTACATGGGTGGCAGTCTGATCTACTACCTTCTGAATTTCAGGTTTTTAAAAAATTAGCTCAGCTGCATCTGTTGCAGTTAACAGTGACAGCATTTTAGGAATCCCCTACACCTTAACACCAGTGTTGTAAAACTTTGACTACTTCCTCACTAAGAAAACTTTTCAGCTTACCACGCATACACAGTCTGCACATAAACATTTATCTCAACTAATTTTTCAGCCAATAGCTTTACTCCTGAGGTTTCCTTCCTAATCTCATTCTAAAATGAGGGACATTGGTCTTTATGTTTTGAAAATACTTAATGGCAGTTTTCTTTAGCAAGATGAAAAATGTTTCTTGTGGATTGGTCAGGGAATGATGAAATGAAACAAAGTTTCCTTATTAAAGAAAGTGTCATCACATGTTTTTCTTTCTAAATACTGGTTTCTTAAATTCTGGATTGTTATCAGGAACATTAATCTGTTCATACTTTCTGATTGTAACTAGTAAACTAACATCTAAAATTATCCTCAATATGTGTTATATATGTCTTTTTGTCCCCAATCCCTAGATCAGTGCCTAGTGTAAAGTAGGTAAAGTTAACATGATTGAATGTGAACTCATTGATTAATTAAAAACAGCGTATGCAAGTGATGTTTGCAAGTTGATATATATTTCTTGATGGGAGGAACCATGTCTGATCTTTCATTGTATCTCAAGTACCTGGCAAAAAAATGTGAGGCTCCTAAGGGTATAGTGAATATTTGTTACCATTATTAACCATGGTGGTGATATGGTACAAACTTTTTTAAAATCTAATTTTAATTTTCAGTTGGTTTTTGGCTAACATCTTATAGATGGCAATGAGAATAGCATGTGGTAAAATTGTGCTAGTTATGTAACATAGTTTCTTGACTTAATTGCACTGCCAGCTTACTTTTTAATTAAACTCATTCATTTTTCATAGCTCTGAATTAGTCATGTGACTCACTAGACTTGTTGTTGTTGATTTGTAGTAAGTAGAGAAATTCACGGAACACTCTTTTTCTAATTCTTTTCTAAAAATGAGCCTCTTTAATAGGGATAGGAGTGAAGGCCGATGTCAGGAATTGACTCCGCTTTCCACTGGATCCTATATTCTAAATTGTAGTGGTGAGTAAATTCAGTCAGCCAGATAAGTTAAGAAAAGGAATAGAAATTCCTTTAGCTTGTTAGCAATATTCTTAACAGGGTAATGACAACTGGGAAAATACATTGAGTTGGCAATTTAATAGGTATAATTCAAAGAGTAAATAGAAGCAGCTAAATTTCATGGTTAATAGTAGTACTATTGAAACAAGGCGACTGGAAGACACTGTTAATGAAAAGAGTGACTTTCAAAATGAAGCTACATTTAGCAACTATTTTTCACCAGAAGTATTTGGCATGATGTTTGGGTTCAAAATTACTATTCTGTATTGCGTAATGCACTGTTAACTGGACTCTGCAATGTGTGTGGCAGGAGAAGAGAGAAAACAGATGCTTTTTCCTGAAGAAATCTCACATCCAGACTCTCTTTGTATTTTACCACATCCTTACTTTAAGAGGCTTGGAGAACAAAAGCATGCCAATGGAGAAAAATCTGTAAAGTCTTGTATTATTTATGTATTATTATTTTGCTGGAAAAGATGTGAAAATACGAAGAATTGGAAAACAGAACAGCTAAGTTATAATGAATCACATCTCAGAAAAACATACAAGGGAATACAAATGTAATGACAACACATTTTCATTATTCTAAAAACAAATTCCGTCCAATAGTTAAACCCTATTAATTGGGTATTTTAGATACTTACCAAAGGAATAAGACTATAATAAGTAGCCTTTCCTTCCAAAGGATAAAATAGAACTAGTATCATTTTATTTGGTGGTCTTCTGGTTCTCTTAAGCTACATATTTTATTGAAAGAGTGGAGAGTCTGTGGAAAGAATATATTAATATATTTCATATGGGGGACTTCAGATTTCCTAGATTCTTTTGGTACCAAGGTATTTGAGGAAAAAATTGAAGAAACAAAGTAGGAACCATAGAGACATGATAACTCTCCCCAGTGTACTACAATGATTCATAATTCACAAGAGAGCAAGGCTCAAGTGGATCACACTTTTTATGGTACAAATGGGATTAATATTGTACTTCATAGATACAACATGTTTATAACAAAGAAAACCTCATTTCAACTTCCTTCTACTGTAGTAAGGCTTAGGAAGAACAGCAGAATTATTTTTTAAGTTTCTAGATTAAAAAAAAAGATCAATGGTTATTACTGCCCAAAGGTGGAGATAATTTTAGAATTATTTTAGCTCTTAGGGCTCTGAAATCTATTCACACTGGGTAGCATGGCTATGATTCATATTTATTGTTTGTGAGACATTGAAATGTGTGATCACCTTTTCAACATAGAAATTGTCTTGCTGGCATATAAACGTCAAGACAGCCCCTTTTCTAAGTTATAATGCCAGGAATGAAGCAGATTCTAAAAGATTTATTTGCAAGTGCATTCTAGATACCTCTGTGAGATATATACTTCTAAAACCATTGTGAAATTGTTAATTGTGGACTGTGAGTGTGCGTGGCTAGATAGATTATAGCATGAATACACGAGTGGCACTTGAGACAGTTTTCAGTGTTATTCCACCACTTTCCATTCTGTATGTCAGTGCCTTCCTCTGTTTTCTTTAATATTTTTCTTCTTTCCTCCCACTCCTACTTTCTTCTTTTATCCATTATACCTCTGTTTAGTACTTTAACCATCCTTATGTGTATGATATTTGATTATTTGCCTATTTTTCTCCTTAGACTATAAGCCTTTTGAGGACATATAATATACATTTAAAAATTTTCCCCAGTACCTATCAGAGATGCTCAGTAAATATTTATTGAGTTCCCACAAGCTAATATTCTTTTTTTTTTCTTAAATTTTTAATTTATTTTTGGCTGCATTGCGTCTTCGTTGCTGCACGCGGGCTTTCTCTAGTTGTGGCGAGCAGGGGCTACTCTGTGTGTGGTGCACGGGCTTCTCATTGCGGTGGCTTCTCTTGTTGCGGAGCACAGGCTCTAGGCACACAGGCTTCAGTAGTTGTGGCACATGGGCTCAGTAGTTGTGGCTCTTGGGCTCTAGAGCACAGGCTCAGTAGTTGTAGCACACAGGCTTAATTGCTCCACGGCATGTGGAATCTTCCCGGACCAGGGATCGAACCTGTGTCCCCTGCATTGGTAGGAGGATTCTTAACCACTGTGCCACCAGGGAAGTCTCACTAATATTCTTTTTAAACAAATTTTATTTATTTTATTTTTTTAAATTTATTTTTTATTGAAGTATAGTTGATTTACAATATTGTGTTAGTTTCTGGCGTACAGCAAAGTGATTCAGTTATATATATATTTTTTCATATTTTTTCCATTATCATTTATTATAAGATATTAAATATAGGGCTTCACTGGTGGTGCAGTGGTTAAGAATCCGCCTGCCAGTGCAGGGGACACGGGTTCGAGCCCTGGTCCGGGAAGATCTCACATAACGCGGAGCAACTAAGCCCATGCACCACAACTACTGAGCCTGTGCTCTGGAGCCTGCAAGCCACAACTACTGAGCCTGCATGCCACAACTACTGAAGCCCGTGCACCACAACTACTGAAACCTGTGCCCCTAGAGCCCATGCTCTGCAACAAGAGAAGTCACCACAATGAGAAGCCTGCACACCGCATCGAGGAGTAGCAACGAGGAGTAGCCCCCACTCTCTGCAACTAGAGAAAGCCTGCACGCAGCAATGAGGACCCAACGCAACCAAAAAAAAAAAAAAAAAAAAAAGATATTAAATATAGTTCCCTGTGCTATACAGTAGGACCTTATTGTTTATCCATTGTATGTGTAATAGTTTGCATCTGCTAATCCCAAACTCCCAATCCATCCCTCCCCCACGCTCCCATCCCACTTGGCAACCACAAGTCTGTTCTCTATGTCTGTGAATCTGTTTCTGTTTCATAATTAAGTTCATTTGTATCATATTTTAAATTCCACATATAAGTGATATCATATGGTATTTGTCCTCCTCTTTCTGACTTACTTCACTCGGTATGATAATCTCTAGTTTTATCCATGTTGCTGCAAATGGCATTATTTCCTTCTTTTTTATGGCTGAGTAATATTATATTATGTGTATATATGTATGTGTATATATGTATTTATATATATATATACACCACATCTTCTTCATCCATTCATCTGTTGATGGACATTTAGGTTGCTTCCATGTCTTGGCTATTGTAAACAGTGATGCAATGAACAATGGAGTGAATATATCTTTTCAAATTACAGTTCTGTCCAGATATATGCCCAGGAGTGGATTCACAATCTAACATTCTTATCTTGCAAGTTATGTAGGAGGCTGTCAGGATTATTAAACTCTAGAATAGGAATTTTTTCTTTTCTAGTGTCTGTGTATATAAATTTAAATTTCTAATTCATTTAATTTAGACATTGTATTTAAGGATGCTTGGTTTGGGTGATCAACACAGTATTATGCGTATAATATTCAGTGTTTGGCAGGTCGGGGTCTCCTGTACAGCTTATTTACCAAATGGAGATTGCGGTTTGTGATTATTTTCTCCAAAACATAAGGCTGGAGATTAACCTTTTATTTCTTTTCTGTAACAGCCAAGGACTGGAATATAGGGTCTTAGGGGAATTGGAGCTGTGATATCATATGAGCCAGCTCTTTACTTAAAAAGAAAAGTAGAGAGAGAGAAAGATATTCTCCCATTCATAGGCTTTGGGAAAGTTTAATTAAACTTATTGGTGAAATGTCTAAGAAATGTAAGAGTTAGCATTCACCAACTATTTTGACTATTCTGATATTATGAAGTCATTTTTGATATTTATTAAAATGTTCTCTTGGCTCCCAGTTATTGTTGGTTTAGCTAATTTGAAAGGATGATTGCAGAACTTTGATAGGTGAATATTAAAATGTGCCTGATTTCCTTATATCTTCTGCTGGTGTTCTGCCCAGCATTTCTCTGCAATGCCAAATGACCAGGGAGTCCTGGCAAAGAGAGTCTTGAGGCTTTGGCAATAGAAGATGGGCCTACATTTTCTCAACTGCCCAAATATTTTGTGACTTTCAGTCTCAGCAGGCATCCCCTTCTCTTCCATAGCAACAGTGAATTTTGGGGATTACTGTGGTGTTTTATTTTTCCCTCCTACCTTTGTGGGAAAATATCACTATTTCTACGCTGAGATAAATCAGGTCACTGGCTGGAATTCAGTATGGCCCTGTTAGATCTGTTTCTAGAGGGTACAGTTTGATACAATACTCAAAGGTAGGCCTTCTTTTGGGAGCCTAGGGAAAAACATAATCAAATTATATATAATGTCAAGCTCTACCTGTTTTTTCTTTTCTGGCTGTGGGGTGTGTTACAAATGCTATTTCCCTTTAAGAAATAAACAGATATAAGTAATATGCCAAGAACTAATCATCAATTTTAAGGTCACTTCCATAGGAGACTCTTTTATTAAACCAAAAATTTACAATGGATAATGATCAGACACCTAAATGTTATAAAGCTACTCTTTCAGAGGACTTCTCTAAAAGCATTTTATGGTACATGGATTGTTTTACTGTGATCATTCCTGGTGATTGGTGCAAACCTTTGCCAATGAATGACAAATTTACATACACATCATGTCAGCCAGCAATATTTTGCAGCTTTAATTGTTTTAGCTTCAGGCATTCCATGTCAAAATAGAGTGTTTAACGTCCTGCAAGTTGCTCTGTTTCTTTGCAACGTTAAATTATTCTGTAATTTGCCTGTTTTCTTTCTAATGCATTTGTCCATTAAGTCCATTAATAATTTATAATATAAAACATATGATACAACCTTAAATAGCATGTACATCTTCTTTTTTAGAAGTTCTGGGTGTGTGTCAAGGAGACCAGAAAACCTGAAGTGCATTTGCGTAAAGTGTTTACTCCTACCTTATATCTCAGTTAAAGAGATCCTCCTTTATGTTGCTAAACTTTTGTGTTAATGTGAACCATACTGTTTACACTAACGTGTGTATATGTAATATTATAGTAATTTTTAATTTTAGATAAAAATAACACTTTTACTTAAAAAAAACTCCAAGTAGACAATATAGAATCCATTAAAAGGAAAAGGATAGTATTCTTTGTAGTCAACTATATTTTAATGATAAACTTGATTTTATTCAGTAACGTCTAAGAGAAAGAATGAGAGGAGAAAAAGTTTTTTATGCTCATTTAGTTAAGCCAATTTCAACAAAGATGTACCAATACAGAAACAGAGTCTTTGATATGTCTTTGGTTGTTATAGGTTTGAAATATATTGAAAAGATAATCTTTATTTAGTTTATACTATATCTGTTATCATTTTTAACTGTTAGGATTTTACCTTCTGTCCATTTGTAAAGAATGACCCTTGTTTAGTAACTATTTCTGATGTGGTACTGCTATGAACATGTATATTGTGTTTGGGTATTAAGATTAAATAATTTACATAAATGTGTAAAAGCCAAAGAATGTCAAACAACTGCCCTTCTCTATGAATAGTGCCATGTTCAAAGATAGCCTATTCTTTAGTTATATAATATATGATAATTTAAAATAAGATTCAAATGAATAATAATAATAACAACATATTCCTCAGTATATAGTAAATGTCTCTCTTTTCAAGGTAGTATTAGAGTTGTCAAAGAACAAAATGGATTTATCTTTTATGCTTTTGAATGCTCTTATTTGCAAAGATGGAAAGTTTTATTTAAAACATTAAAAATGAAAATTCATATTTTCATGCTATAGACTTACCTTTAATGTTGTCCCCCTCCTCTGCCTTCCTCTGGTCGTAAGGGTGTTTCTTTGATTATTATATTTACTGTTGAGTTCCCAGAGTGTCCTTGGATAAGTTTAGCTATAATTTCATTAGTGAGTCTTTGTGATCCTTAAAACAGGTTCAAACAATTCCATCATTGGTGTCCTAAGAATTTTGGAGCACTGGAGGGATTTCTAGTCCAATCTGTTACCTAACAATATATTCAAGACTTTTTAATACCTTTGAACTCATAGAGAAAAGTGTATTGTCTGATTAAATCATCTCTAGAGATAGTTAACCCAAGGTTGATATCATCTCTTGATAGTTCCTCATATGGAAAAACATGTTACACTTCAGTGGATTTTGTGAATCAACCATAATACTTACTGGGTAACTTTTAATATGATGTATAATGACATTATATTTGGAGCATTTGAGCTCCATGAGAAGGCTTGCCTCAATTGGCTTTAACTTTAATATTTCAGTTTCTGGAGGAGTATTTTTTTTTTTTTTTTTTCAGTTCGCGGGCCTCTCACTGTCGTGGTCTCTCCCGTTGCGGAGCACAGGCTCCGGACGCGCAGGCTCAGCGGCCATGGCTCACGGGCCCAGCCGCTCCGCGGCATGTGGCATCTTCCCAGACTGGGGCACGAACCCGTGTCCCCTGCATCGGCAGGCGGACTCCCAACCACTGCGCCACCAGGGAAGCCCCTGGAGGAGTACTTTTAAGGGAAGGTTGTTAAGGGTGTATATATCAAGATGGTAGGATTTTTCTTCCTTTATAACCTAATTGATCACTTATCAATAAGACACATCTTTTTTTTTTTTTTTTTTAAGTCAAGAGGGTTAAAAGAGAATACATGAGTACAAAACTATAGGTGTACCGTACCTGGATTTGGTGGGTTCAAATTCTATTCCATGACTTAGAATGTGAAGCGAGGAACCTGTATCTACCTTGACCTTTGAAACTCTGAATAAAGCGGCAGTTACAAGCATTTTCAACTTCATGTTTCTTGAACTGCCTGGAATAAATTCAGAAGAGATAGAATATACTTTTAACAAACAGTAAGGACTCCTTCACTGCATTAGAAAAGGGCGTATTTGAATTATCAAGTAAATTGGGATTATTGGCAATAACATATATATTCTTTCATGTCTCTGCTTATTCAATTTCTGATGGAAACTACGGCCAGAAAATTTTATGAAGCAATGTTGAGATAAACATGGCCTAACAATTCTGGGGGGAGACTCCTTACCCTTTGTTGATTTCCAGAATGTCCATAGTAATTAGAACAGTCCTGCACCAAGAAAGGAGAAAGCTGTGTAAATAAAAATCAATTTTTCTCCTGCCTGCTTCCCCAGGCCTGTGCCTTTTTTTCTTGCTATCTGTTTGGAATCCTAAGGAATACCTTGATACTCCATCACATGCCTAGGGTGGGGAGGGCACAGAAAAGGTGAGGAGAGGGGTGCTTGTGGCTACAGTGCTGTATTGAATTTAATTTTTCATTGATAATTAGACTCTGAAAGCCTCCTGATATTTTTGACCAGCAGGAAACAAAAGCCCACTGATTGACTCAGGAGATGGGTGGGAGCGGCCCCCGCTGTGCTCACACAGCAGCTCCACAAAGACTGAAAACAAGAGCTGTGGCAAATTGGATCACCATGCAAGTTCCAACTGGCCCATTGTGTACAAGTAGTAAATTGGGAGCTGATATTTCTGAGAACTATTTATTAGCAGAGCTTGGTGTTTTACTCCCTCCCTCCCCCGCCCTCCTCCACCCTGTCCTTATTTATTTATTTATTTGTTTGTTTGTTTGTTTTTTAGCAAACCGCTTTTTGTCAAGTTAGATGAGCAATCTAAAGCATTTACAAAAAATTCAGGTAATTATCCAAAGGGTTGTCCAGCCTAGAAATGTACTGATTATATGTGGCAAATGAACACAAAAAATTTCAGCTAATCTTAGCAGGCATTTATGTGCTGTAATTGTACAAAAGGCAAATAAGTGGCATTTACAAGAGTTTCCTGAAATGCAAAAAAATTTTTAAAAATTTTAAAATTCAGTCTTATTGCTGCATGTATTATTAAGATTTTTAAATGGTGATGTCTCAGGTGACAGCTTCTGGTGGAGTGATCAGTTCTAACCATTTAGTACAAAAAAGGTGTGAAAATACTAGCCTGTGACCAGTTAGCAGAAATTGTAGTTGTACAAGCCTAGACCTGCATGTCTTACAGAAGAATTGATAACTCTGGAGTTTTTTCAATTTGAGTAATGCAGAGAGGGAAAAAATGGAGTCCGTTTCATTAGTTGCTTATATATGTTCCATCTCTGAGAGTTTTAACTTTTGGTGAGTTGAGAATATGGTATTATTGCTACTACCAATTTCATAGGGAAAATATATACAGAAGCTTATATAACTGTAAAAATTAAAGTTTATATTAATCTTTCACAAAAAAGGCTTTTGAGATAATACCAATTCATTTTATGGATAGCTATTCATTTGATCTTTTACAGACACTACCACATATGGGACATTTTTGTTTCTGTGCTCTTCCACTTTCGTCCAGTGCATAAATTAATTCTACGTCTAGTGAACTGATTTGGTGAGAAGAGCTCAGACTACCATGGTTATATACTGGTGCTCCTGTCAGGGAACATCATGTAGACCATTATAGAGAGGGTGCAAGGCATGTTCTGGTCATGATTTTGTTTCTGAGTATTAGGACTCAGCCGTCAAATATTAATAAAGGCCTATGGTGCCGAATAATATATTAGGTATATTAGAGGATGAGAAGAGTATGATGCTTGGTTTCTGACATCCAGAAGTTTATCATTTAATAAATAAACAGAAGTGACCAACATAAAACAATTAGTAAACTATTCAACTGCAGAGGTTGTGAGTATAATATTGCAGAGCTATAGGTAGTTGAATGCTTATTTAGGCATTCTTGTAGAAAGAATTGAAATGTAGCCTTCGTTAACCTGGTAGCTAGCATGAGGAAGGTGGGGTTATCATAACTCTGAAAATCATAATACAATTCAAAGGTATCTTAATAAATTTAAAAAAAATTTCATTTGATCCTTGGGAATCAAAGTAGACAATAGAGACTTGGATCCAGAGATCCTGAACAATCTCAAATACTAGGGAGATGTTATTGGAATATGGCATGTTGTAGAAAACTCTTCAACTTTTGCCATTACAGATGTTTCCAAATGGAGAGAAATTGAAGAGAAGCAAAATGAGGTATATTCATAATAGTTCCTCATTGGGTTGCTGTGAGGATTAAATTAGATGAAGCATATATGGTGCCTGACACATGCTAATTTTTCAATAAATATTAGTTGTTTCAAAAATAAAGCTGTCAGTAAAGGTTGAATAGTTTCTCAGGGCCTGGGAATAGAGAATAAGTTGGAAGTGATGTTGCATGCTCTCAGGGGTGCAGAGGGCATGTATCTGTTGGACACGACTCTTTTAGTTAACTGGGGCTAGGCCCAGGGGCTCTCCTTACAGTTTTAGTGCCGACTCCTGGTATCACCCGCTTTCCATCACCACAGGAAATAGACGTAATTCCTGGGTCCTGTGGCCTCCTCTCTTTGGCATTTGACATTTTTGTCCTCCCTTCAGATCTAAAAATTCCTTCTTTCCTTGGTTTCTGGGATAATCACTATCTCCTTTTCCCTACCTTTCTCTCAGTCTCTTTTGATGAGTTTTCTTCTTCCACTAGCACACACACCTCTCACTTCTTTTCAAACCTGAGTCCTATTCTTAACCCCCTTTTCTCTTTACTCTCTAGCCTCCCTGAGTGATTTTCATCCTCTTGCATGACACCAGTTCTCATATGATGACTGACAATTCTCCACATCCAGTCCCAGCCTTCCCACCGGGCTCTCAAAATGCATTTCCAGTTTATTTCTCCTTATATATTCTGTAGTTATCTTAAATTCAGCGTGTTCACACAGCATGTATTTTTTTTTTTTTTTTTTTTTTTTTTTTGCGGTACGAGGGCCTCTCACTGTTGTGGCCTCTCCTGTTGCAGAGCACAGGCTCCGGACGCGCAGGCTCAGCGGCCATGGCTCACGGGCCCAGCTGCTCCGCGGTATGTGGGATCTTCCTGGACTGGGGCATGAACCCGTGTCCCCTGCATCGGTAGGCGGACTCTCAACCACTGCGCCACCAGGGAAGCCCAGCATGTATTTTTTCACAGCAAAAATGTTCCTTTCTCCTATGTTCTTTATAAGTGAATGGTAATCCTATTTAAGGATGTCTGAACGTACCAGTTTGTCTGGGACCAAGGGGTTTCCCAGGGTATGAGACCTTCAGTGCTGAAACTCTGAAAGTCCTGGGCAATCTGGGACTAGTTGGTCACCCTAACCAGACATATCTGAGTTTTTCCTCTGCTTCTCCCTTTCCCTCATCTCCTGCCTCTAGTATCATATCTCAGATATCTCTCTTGAAACATTCCCTTCTTTTTTATTCTCAGTATGGCTGCCTGCATTATTTCTTACCTCGGATATTGTAATAGAATCCCACCTGGTATTCTTGACTATAATCTCATTCATCTTATACCCTGCCTGAGTAATCTGCATAAATACAGATCTAATCATCATGGTGCTATTACACAACAAGCCAAAAATATGGAGAAAATTGAGTTCTGCCATAGATTAGAGGGTTTTGTCTCTTCAACCTGGCCACAAGAACCCTGTGACTCTGAAAGGAACTGATTATAACCTCAGTATAATAGATCTGTTGGAGAGCAACACAATTTTCTCTTCGGCATCTGGATCAACTTTTCCCCTCTGCCTGGACAACAGCACTTGCTTTTAAAAAATTGCTATGGGAGCATCAACTTGCATTAGAATCGAATCAAAATAAAGCCAAAAAATTCTGTGATTATCTATGTGCAAAGTACTAGGTACTAGTAATAGGATAAGGAGAAAAAATAGCAGAAAATGTACATTTTAATTTAAAAATTTGTTTTTTAAAAAACACATTTGAAATTTTGCAACTTGGGTATATCATCTCAAGCATACCCAAAGAAGCTCATCTTCCTGCACCCTACTGTAGGACCTGTCTCTTGTTTCAACTACAGTCTCACTAATAGTGAAATCATTTATTGCTTGATAATAATATGCTCCATCACCATGTCAGGTACATAAACTTGGAGTGTGTGGTGGTTTTAAAGCATATCTGCAAAGTCTTTGATATTCTACCCTTCAAGATGTGGAGTCTAATTCTCCTTCTCTTGGGTGTGAGCTGGACTTAGTAGCTTGCTTCTAATGAATAGAATATGGCAGGAGTGACAGTGTGTGGCTTCTGAGACTAGATCATAAAAGGCACTGTGGCTTCTTCTTTGCTCTCTCTTGGATCACTCACTCTTGGGGAAGCTGGCTTGCATTTTGTGAGGACACTCACATGGCTCTATGGAGATGTCTATGTGGTGAGGAACTAAGGCTTCCTGAGAACACCCAGCACTAACTTGCTGGTCGTGTGAATGAATGATCAAGTTTGGAAGCAGATCTTCCAGCCCCAGTCAAGCCTTCAGGTGACTGTAGCCCCAGCCAACATCTAGACTGCAACCTCCTGAGAGACTCTGAATCAGAGCCACCCAACTAAATTGTCCTTGGATTCCTGACCCATGAAAGTATATGATGTAATAGATGTTTATTGTTGTAAACCACTAAGTTTTGGGGTGATTCATTATGCAGCAGTAGATAACTAATACAGAGTAGTTTTGTGTGATTCCTACTCTGCTGCTTCCTTCCTTTCAGCCCCTTTCCCAAAGATTCAGGCCCACAGATCATAATACATTGTTGCTGATTCTTCTGCAGAGAAGCTCTATTCTTTTCCCTTCACTTACTATATTTATTACTCTGTTATATTCCTTCATCTCCGAATTCTTGGTTTCCTGTGCACTCATTCTGTGGGTCATTCTATCCTCCACTTGTACAGAGACAATTCCCCATAGGTCTCTTGGGTTTTTAAATATCCTGTGAGTAGAAACACTGACTGCTTTTTCTGGATGATCTTTTCAAGGAAGCAGGTTTGCTTACTGTCCAGTATAATAAAAATAATCTCTTCCTCTGAAGCAGAGATCAGACAGGTTTGCTTAGTGCCATTGTAAAAGATTAGGGTTCCATAAATTTAGTATCCCTCAGCTGTAATGCAAACCTACTGTGTGTGCAGGATCCTCCTGGCCCTTCTGTATTACTCCCATGGCACTTGGAGGGGAACTGAAGCAAAAATGCTTGTGTGGCTGGCTGTACCGTGGGCAATTAGGACCTTTGTCTCTGATGCAGGAGCTCATGACTTCTGCAGACCAACTTGTCAGCTTGCAAGTAAGGTAAAATCTCAGGCTCTTCATAGTTCTTGACAGTTTTAACCCATTCTCAATCATACCTAAAGCTCTAATCATGACCCTTTACAATTAATTCTTTTATTTATTCACCAAATGAAAACTGACTATACATGCTAAACTTCCAGCTGCCTCATTTGAAACTGCACATTTTTGGGGATACATCTTAAGAAGTGCTTAAGCAAGGCTAGTCTCAAGCACGCTCTTCTCATGTCTGCCTTGGAATTCTAGAAGGTGACAATATTTTTGTCTGTTACAGCTTCCTCTTATTCTTCTCCATGGAACCATGACATTAACCATTTACAAGATAAATGTGTAAAACTTACCTCTTCTGGAACCATTTGCCCATTGTTCTTTGCCTGATTCTGGTCAGATTTACTCCTTCCTTACTTTTTTCTATCCCCTTCAAGTATTTAACTCTTACATGTTACACAAAGGTAGTTAACTGTAGACATAAATCTATGGTTTTAAAAAATCATATGTTACCCCATAAAGATGTCTTTTCTCCTATACAGGATGATAAAGTCCTTGAAAATAAGAAATTTGGAATTTGTTTCCTTAGTAAGACATGCACATCTGGACAGTATGTTTTACATTGTGGTCACTTACCAGTGCTGGCAGACCCACATGTTCTGGTTTTCTGGGATAATCTGAATCTCATCTGGTGATACTGCCTTGTTTTTTGAACATAGGCTTAGAAACAATCACTGAAATAGCTCCAGTCCTAGGCGGCAGATGGCAACCCTTGAAATGGCCTCTGGCTGCCATTGCCGAGCCATTCCCCTTTTCTAGTCCGTCTTTCTTACCAGTCTTAGCCTTTATCCAAGACTTTTTGCTCTTTCCCTCAGGCTCCTATAGTTTAAGTCATCCTCCCGAAGAAAAAAAAATACCACCAAAGCTCTTCAATCTTTTGTCCGCTGAATAACTCTTCAGTACTCTTTCTTATGCCCTTTTATGTTCTTTCTCTGAGATAAGATTGGGCTCCTTGGTTTCATATTCTATTCTCTGTGGGAAAGCATTAAAAATAAGAACTAAACAAAAAGTTTCACTGTAAGGAGAATTTTTTTTTGTTTTTTGGTCTCTTTTCTTTTTGATGTTTAATCTATTCTGCAAACACAGAATTTTGGTTAATCTCTCCTTCACTTTATATATCTGTACTCCTGGAAGTTCAGTCCTTGTGGGCAGTTTTGTTTTTGTTTCTTTTTTTTTTTGACAACTTTTATATATAGCCTTTTAGGGAGCATCTCCCTTCTCCAGACCAACTCTGCTGCAGGCTCATAAACTTGAAGTAGCGTGTGTGTGTGTGTGTGTGTGTGTGTGTGTATGTGTGTGCGCGCGCGCGCCTGCGTGTACACACATCAGAAAGAGACAAAAGAATTTTCTCACCAAGCAGGTTCTTTCAAGTGTCCTCAGCTAGTTTTAGAATCTGTGAGTAGGGTGAGGAGGCAGAGGGTAAATTTGTCCCCTGATGATTCACATGGCCAACAGCTTCTTCAGTTCTGTGAAGTGATAAGACGGCAGTTTCCCCGACCAGTTTCTTGACTTGCCATCCTGTAATTTGAATGGGCCCAAGTGCTAATATGTGAATTAGTCAAAAGAGTAAAATTAAGGCTCATTTTCATGTTGTGGCCATGTGACATGGGGATTTATAACTAAAGGCATTTTATTGGTAAAATGAGATAATACATGGAAAATGCAATATAAACTTCTTGATACTATTATTCTTTTAAATTGCTATAAAAAACGATGAAAAGAAGCTTTATCATTTTGGCCTTATGAAAATAGAAAATATTCTTTTTTATTCTATTAGTTTTTTTTTTTTTTTTTTTGCGGTACACGGGCCTCTCACTGTTGTGGCCTCTCCCGTTGCGGAGCACAAGCTCCGGACGCGCAGGCTCAGCAGTCATGGCTCACGGGCCCAGCCGCTCCGCGGCATGTGGCATCTTCCCGGACTGGGGCACGAACCCGTGTCCCCTGCATCGGCAGGCGGACTCTCAACCACTGTGCCACCAGGGAAGCCCCTCTATTAGTTTTTATTGAAGAATTAAGTGGTATTTTTCTAAACTTTGAAAATATTTTTACAAGTGATTTTCAGGAAAAATTAGCTAGGTACATGTAGACTATTTCACTTGACATTTCAATATTAGAAGGTTGGGCCAGATTATTACCTACATTACATACTAAGAATTTTCTAGAAATTACTACATAACTGGCAGAGACATTGGCTTAAATTACCATGATATATCTAAAAGTGTCTGTTGAAGACATACATATATTGATAAAAATTGTAAAACATTTCAAACATACAAAAAAGGAAAATAATAAAACATATATCCAGTTTAAGCCTATTACCTTTTTCCTATTCTTGCTGCAAATCCCATTCTCTTCTTTCCCTCTGTATAGGTAAATTTGATTTTACTATATCACTGGTTGTGTTCCCCAGGAAACAAGCTCTGAGACTCTGAGATTTTTATGTGGAAGCTTCTTGTGGGGTACTCTCAGGAGACACACCTGTGAAAGGTGAGAGAAGTGGAATTGGGTATAGTTGGGAGAAGTTGAACTAGGATGCAATCACAACAAACGTTTCAACTGACCCTGAGTCTGGGATGGCCCTGTTAAATTGTCTCAGTTGAAACAAGGAGGCCAAGTATTTGTACCCCCCAATTAGCTAGTCATTGGATGCAGTCTTTTCCTGAGGAAGAGGTATAACCCTGGGTGAGATAGCTTTTTTCTACTGAACTCTAAGTTTGGCAGTTATGCTGCTATAAACATTCATGTACAGGTTTTTGTGTGAACATAAGTTTTCATTTCTCTAGGTTGAATACCTAGAAGTAGGATTTCTGGATCATATGGTAAGCATAGGTTTAATTTTATAATTAAACCAAACTGTTTTCCAAAGTGGCTGTATCATATTGCATTCCCATCAGCAATATCTGCGAGTGCCAGTTGCTGTACATGCTCATCAGCACTTGGTATTGTCTTTTTAGAAAGTCTTTCTTATATATGTCTAATGGTCTCTCATTGTGGTTTTAATGGGCAGTTCCATAATATCTAATGATATTGAACAACTTTTCATGTGTTTGACATTTATATGTTTTCTTTTGTGAAGTATCTGTTCATATCTTTTCCCATTTAAGAAAATTAGGTTGATTGTTTTCTTTTCTTTTTTTTGGCCACAATGGGCGGCCTGTGGTGGGATCTTAGTTCCCTGACCAGGGATCCAACCCGGGCCCTTGGCAGTGAAAGTGTAGAGTCCTAATCACTGGACTGCCAGGGAATTCCCATAGGTTGATTGTTTTCTTATTGCTGAGTTTTGTGAGTTCTTTCTATATTCTGGAAACAAATCTTTTGTCAGATATGTGATTTATAAATACTTTTTCCCCGGTCTATATCATGTCTTCTCACTCTCTTTATGATTTCCTTCATAGAACCACATATTTTAATTTTGAGTGAAGTCCAATTTATGATTTCTTTTTTCTTTCATGGATTAGTCTCTTGGTGTCCTATCTAAGAACTCTTTGACTAACCCAAGGTCATGAAGGTTTTTTTAAGCTGTTTTCTTCTAAGAGGTTTATATTTTTATGTTTTACATGTAGGCCTCTAATTCAATTTTTAGCTAACATTTGTGCATGGTACTAGGTATAAATTGAAGTTCATTTTTCTTTTTTATTGCATGTGGCTATCCAGTTGTTCCAGCACCATTTGTTAAAAAGACTCTCCTTTCTCTATTGAATTGTCTTTGCACTTTTGTCAAAAATCAATCAGCCATATTTATGCAGATATATTTCTGACCTTTCTATAATGTTCCATTGATCTGTGTGTCTATCCTTTCATTGTTCATGAATGTCTTGGTTACTGTAGCTTTATAGCACATCTTAATTTTGGGTAATGTGAGGACACAACAAGAAGACAGCCATCTGTAAACCAGGGAGCAGGCCTTCACCCAACACCTGATCTGCCAGCACCTTGATCTTTGAATTCCCGGCCTCCAGAAGTGTGAGAAAGAAATGTATGTTGTTGAAGCCACGATGTTATGGTATATTTGTTATAGCAGCCCAAACTAATTAAGATGGTCGCATAGACAAATCCACAATTATAGTTGCAGACTTCCAACACTCCTCCCTTGGTAAACTATAGAATAAGCAGACAGAAAAGCAGCAGAGATATAGGAAGTTTGAATACTACCAACCAATCTGACCTAATTGACACTTATAGAACACTACCCAACAACAATGGAATACACATTCTTTTTAAGTGTCTATTAAATATTCACTGAGATAGACCACATTCTTAAATTTTGAAGAATTGAACTTATTCACATTCTGTTCTGTGACCATAATAGAATTAAACCAGAAGACAATAACAGAAGGATATCTGGAAAAGTCTGTGAATATTTGGAAATGAAATAACACACTACTTAGTAATACATGGGTCAAAGAAAAGTCTCAAGAGAAATTAGGAAATATTTTGAACTGAATGAATTAGGAAAAAAATGACATGTCAAAATTTGTGGGATATAACTACAGCCGTGCTTAGAGGGAAATTTATGGTATTAAATATAAACATCTGAAAAGAAGAAAGGTTTCAAATTAATGATCTAAGTATCCACCTTAAGAAGCTAGAAAAAAAACAAAAAACAAAAAACTGAGCCCAAAGAAAGCAGAAGGAAGGAAATAGAGATAAGAGAAAAAAAAGTCAATTAAATTGAGAATAGAAAAACAAAAGAGAAAATCAATGAAACCAAAAGCTGTTTCTTCAAAAAACAAATTAAAACATGGATAAGACTCTAACCAGACTGATCAATAAGAAGAGAGAGTACAGAAATTAGCAACATCAGGAATGAAAGAAGGGTTATCACTGCAGTTGTAGGTGCATGCATATTTAGAATTGTTGGGTCTTGTTGGTGAACTCGCTCTTTTATCAGTATGTAAATTCCCTCTTTGGCAATTTTTTTGGTTCTAATATCTGCTTTGTCTTATATTAATATATCCATGCCAGCTTTTTAAAAATTAGTGTTTGCATGGTATATTCTCTTCCATCTTGTTATTTTTTAACTTCTTTTTTTATAGTTAGGTTTAGATGGATTTTTAAAACAGCATATAGTTGAATCTTTAAAAATAACCAATCTGACAATCTCTGTCATTTAACTGGTGTGTTTAGAACATTTAGTGTAATTGGATATGATTGGGTTTAAGTTTACTATTGTATTACTTTTCTATTTATCCATTTTGTTTTTCATATCTTTGTTTTTGGCTTCTTGTCTTCTTTTGATTTATTTGAATATTTAGAATTCCATTCTCATTTATCTGTAGTGCTTTTCAGTATATTGCTTTGTATAGTTTTTCTTTTAGTGGTTGCTCTAGGGATTACAATATACATATCAAACTTTACACAGTCTATTTAGAATTAATATTTTACCATTTCAGATAAAATTAAGAAACCTTAGGTCCCTTTACCTTTTCCCATTTTTGATGTAGTTGTCATGTGAATTACATCTACCTACATTGAAATTCCATCAGGCAGTGTTATAATTTTTGCTTTTAGCAACCATACATGTTATAACAAACTTTAGAGGCAAAATAGTCTATTTTATTTATTCAAATATTTACAGTTTTTGTTGCTCTTCCTTCATTCCTGCCCTTCCAAGTTTCCTTCTGTTATTGCTTTCATTCTAAATGAAGATTTTTCTTTAGTATTTCTTTAAAAGCATGTATGCTAGTGACACATTTTCTTAGTTTTCCTTCATCTAAAAATGTCTTTATTTTGTCTTCATTTTGATGGATTTTTTTCTTTTTTTAAAAAATTGAAGTATAGTTGATTTACAATATTGTGTTAGTTTTAACAAAGTGATTCAGATATATATATGTAATATGTATATTGTTTTTCAGATTCTTTTCCATTATAGGTTATTACAAGATATTGAATATCGTTCCCTGTGCTATACAGTAAGTTATTGTTGTTTATAGGTTTTATATATAGTAGTGTGTATCTGTTAATCCCAAACTCCTATTTATCCGTTCCACCCCATTTTCTCTTTGTAACCGTAAGTTTGTTTTCTATGTCTGTGAGTCTGTTTCTGTTTTGTAAATAAGTTCATTTGTATCATTTTTATAGATTCCACATATAAGTGATATCATGTAATATTTGTCTTTCTCTGTATGACTTACTTCAGTTAGTATGATAATCTCTAGGTCCATCCATGTTACTGCAAATGGCAGTATTTTATTCTTTTTCTTTTTTTTGGCTGAGTAATATTCCATTGTGTATATATACCACATCTTCTTTATCCATTCATCATTGATGGGCACTTAGGTTGCTTCCATGTCTTGGCTATTGTAAATAGTGCTTCTATGAACATAGCATGGGCTGCATGTATCTTTTCAAATTATAATTTTGTCCACATATATGCCCAGGAGTGGGATTGCTGGATCATATGGTAACTCTAGTTTTTTAAGGAACCTCCATACTCTTCTCCATCGTGGTTGTACCAATTTACATTCCCAGCAACAGTGGGAATTTACATTCTCCACACCCTCTCCAGCATTTATTACTTGTAGACTTTTTAATGATGGCCATTCTGAATGGTGTGCTGTGATACCTCACTGTAGTTTTGATTTGCATTTCTCTAATGATTAGTGATGTTGAGTATCCTTTCATGTGTTTGTTGGCCATCTGTGTATCTTCTTCGGAGAAATGTCTATTTAGGTCTTCTGCCCATTTTTTTGACTGGGTTGTTTTTTGTTGTTGTTGTTGGTATTGCGTTGTATGAGCTATTTGTATATTTTGAAAATTAAGCCCTTGTTGGTCACATCATTTGCAAATATTTTCTCCCAGTCTGTAGGTTTTCTTTTCATTTTGTTTATGGTGTCCTTTGCTGTGCAAAAGCTTATACATTTGATTAGGTCCCATTTGTTTATTTTTGCTTTTATTTCTTTTGCTTTGGGAGACTGACCTAAGGAAACATTGGTACAATTTATGTCAGAATGTTTTTCCTGTGTTCTCTTCTAGTTTTATGGTGTCATGTCTTATATATTTAAGTCTTTAAGCCATTTTGAGTTTATTTTTGTGAGAGAGTGTTCTAATTTCATTGATTTATATGCACTGCCCATCTTCTCCAGCACCACTTGCTGAAGAGACTGTCTTTTCCCCAGTGTGTGTTCTTGCCTCCTTTGTCAAAGATTAATTGACCATAGGTGTATGGGTTTATTTTTAGGCTCTCTGTTCTGTTCCATTGATCCATATGTATATTTTTGTGCCATTGCCACACTGTTTTGATTACTGTAGCTTTGTAGTATTGTTTAAAGTCTGGAAGGGTTATGTCTCCAGCTTTGTTCTTTTCTCCTTGGAATTGCTTTGGCAATTTTGGGTCTTTTGTGGTTCCATATATATTTTAGGATTATTTGTTCTAGTTCTGTGAAAAATGTCATGGGTAATTTGATAGGGATCATATTAAACCTGTAGATTGCTTTGGGTAGCATGGCCATTTTAACAATATTAATTCTTCTAATCCAAGAGCATGGGATATCTTTCTATTTCTTTGAATCATCTTCAATTTCCTTTATCAGTGTTTTATAGTTCTTAATGTATAAGTCTTTCACCTTGGTTAGGTTTATTCCTAGGTATTTTTTTTTGATGTGATTTTAAATGGGATTTTTTTTTTTTTACTTTGTGTTTCTGATATTTCATTGTTAGTGTAAAGAAATGCAACAGATCTCTGTATGTAAATCTTGTATCCTGCTACCTTGCTGAATTTGTTTATCAGTTCCAATAGTTTTTTGTGGAGTCTTTAGGGTTTTCTATATATGGTATCATGTCATCTGCATATAAGGACAGTTTTACCTTTTCCCTTCCAATTTGGATAACTTTTATTTCTTTTTCTTGTCTGATTGCTGTGGCTAGGACTAATACTATGTTAAATAGAAGTGGTGAGAGTGGGCATCCTTGTCTTGTTCCAAAATTTAGTGGGAAGGCTTGTAGCTTTTCACTGTTGAGTATTATATTGGCTGTGGGTTTGTCATATATGGCTGGCTGGATGAATGATAGATATTTTTGATACAGAATTAGATTGACAGTTCTTTTTTTTCAACACTTCAAAAATATCATTCAGGTGCAGGGACCCTGCCAGGGGATGTGGCTGGAGGTCCCCACCATGTGTGCTCACCAGGGAGTGTGGCAATCCTGACCAAGCCGAGTGCTGCCCAGGTGGGAGCAGTGGAGAGCTCAATGGCTGTGGTCATGGCTCTGCCAGTGGGCAGCCAGGGTTAGGAGGAAGGAAATGCTGGCTTCCCAGTGGGCCTTGGCTAAGGCACACAGGAGGGGTTTGGAGGAAAGTTGCTGGCTTTGGCCTTGCCTGGGGTGGGATGGTTAACCTGGAACACATCTATTATGATGAGTGGTGATATAGCAGATGCCGTGGATGCTTCAATGTTCTCAGCCAGGTGGAGACAGGAAATGATTGAAATGGCCTAGATTTCAACAGGTAGGCACCAAAGCAGTTGAAAAGTAGATAAAGGAGCCTGAGAGAGCTGCATTGGAGACATGACTTTAATTTACAGCCACAGAGGGCTTTTAAAGACCTTGCTCCAGAATTAAATCTATCCACCAAACAGAGATAGTGCTAGTGGAGAACAGACCTTGAAGTACCTTCCCAGTTGAAAAGAGAGCCCATAAGGAGCCAATCAACACACACCCACTTCCTTCTAAACCTGTGGTTCTCAGCCTTATCAGACCCATTGTCTCTCATAACAAGGATTCTGTAATGCTCCTTTAATATCCTAGAATGAAATTTGTAGAACATATAAATAAAGGCACTCTAATTTGAATAAAAGGAGGTTGAAAAATAATTTAAAATAAAATAACATGTATTTCAAAAAACATAATTCCAATGTCTTCTAGACTCCATAGTTTCTGGTTTTTTTTCTAATTTTTTAATTGAAGTATAGTTGATTTGCAATGTTGTGTTAGTTTCAGGTATACAGCAAAGTGATTCAGTTTTACATATATGGACTCCATAGTTTCTGATAAGAAAGCTACAATAATTAAAATCCCCCTTCACCCTTCCCCAACCTCCAGTATGTAATGTGATTTTCCCCTAGCTACTTTCAAGATTTAAAAAGTTTATCTCTGGTGTTCAGCATTTTCATTATGATATGTCTGGGTGTGGTTTTCTTTAAGTGTATCCTGTTTGGTTCACTGAGGTTCTTGGATCTATAAATTTAAGTCTTTCACCAAATTTGGGGCATTTTTAGTCATTATTCAATTATTTTTCTGTACCATTCTCTTTTTCCTCTCCTTCTGGGATTCCAATGAGATAAGTGTTAGACCTTTTGATATTGTTCCAATGGTCTCTGAGGCTTTGTTTATTTTTAAACTTTTTTCTATTGTTCAGATTGGATAATTTCTACTGAGATATCTTCAAGTTCACTGACTCTTTCTTCTTTCATCTCCATTCTACTATTAAGTCTGGTGTATTTTAAAATTTCTGTCACTGTATTTTTCAGCTATAGAATTTTCTTTTAATTCTTCTTCTGTAGGTTCTGTTTCTTTCATGAGAATGTCTGTCATTCCATTTGTTTCTAGATTATTTGCCCTTACTTCATGGGGTATGGTTGTAATAGCTGCCATAATTTTTTTGTTGTTGTTGTTTGTTTTGTTTTGTTTGTTTGATAATTCCAACTTTGGGAGTCATTTCAATGTTGGTATCTGTTGATTGCCCTTTCCTTTCAATTGTTTAACTTTTCCTAGTTCTTTGTATGTCAAGTAATTCTGGATTACTTCTTGGCCTTTTGAATACTGTGTTATGAGATTCCAGGTTCAGTTAAAATCTTCTGGAGAATGGCTTTTTTTTTTTTTTTTTTTAGCAAGCAACCAGCACTATTAGACTTCAAGTCCTGACCTGTTTTCTGTGGGCTTAGTTCTAATGTCAGTTTAGTTTTTAAAGACTTTGCAGTGCTGTTCTGGTTTTCACCACTTGCACACCTTCCATGGTGGTCTACACTGTAGTTCAGTTCTCAAAGCCTTTGCTGTGCTAATTCTGGTAGATTTCATGCATATTCAGATTGAGAGTGAGCTCAAGGTTTCATACAGAAGTTTAAAGAATTGCTTTCTCCCAGCTTCCTTCTTTCCAGATTTATTCAGCACTTCTATATGATTCTAGTGTGTGTGTGTGTGTGTGTGTGTGTGTGTGTGTGTGTGTGGAGTCCATATTAACTTAGCCTATCAACTTGCCAAAACCAGAAGTCTACATAATTTCATTAAATGAGTAATTGCATTCATGTAAATTTTTTACAACAAAATGATATAATTTTCACTGTGATATTTTAAAACTTTTATCAAAAGTTTATGTAGCAGATGATGTTAATGTCCCACTACTATTTCCTCAGATTCCTTTACTGTTTTGTTCATGTTGACTCCCAGAGGTGTCCACTCCTGACAGCCAGAGCCTGCACTGCTTTGTCAGAATGCTGTTCTTAGGCTGTGGGTGTCTAGTTTGCCTGTGGACATCTGAAAAGCATGGGGATTTACATCTTCAGGGAGCTGCCCTGATACCAGTGGCCAAGACAGGACTGTAATACTCCAGCTCCCTCACTTCTGATATGGATAATCTTTAGGTATAACCTAAACTGTCTGCACAGCTCCCTTGTAGAATTGAGCTAAAGCTATCCCCTATGGGATTTGTTGGATATTGGCATTCTTGCTTTGCTTCCTTAATTTCCCTGCCCACTTCCCCATTGCTTTACTCGCTTTTTTTTTCCTTGGGAAACTTCGTAAGAAATAACTTTCGCATCAGTCCTTGTCCTGGGATCTGCTTCTGGGAATACACTGTGGCCAGCAGAATTCTAAGACAGCCTTCAAGTTTTCCTGGTGCACATGCCCTGTATAATCCCCTCCTCTTGAGCATGAATGGGACCTCTGACTCTAAGATAGTCACTCCTTTAATTAGGTTATATTATATGGCAAAGGTGATGGGTAATAACTCCCTTGATTAGATGGGACTTAATTTTAACTCTGGAGAGAGAGAGATTCTCCTGCTGGACTTGAAGAATTAAGCTGTTATACTGTGAGAAGCCCACATGGCAAGGAACTGAAGGGCCTCTAGAAGCTGAGTGGTCCTCAGCTGGCAGACAGCAAGAAGGAGGGGACATCAGGCCTACAATAGCAAGGAACTGAATTCTGCCAGTGACCACGTGAACTCAAGAAAAATACACAGCATGGCTTAGATGGCAGCAGCTTTATTAGATCCTGAGCAGAGGAACCAGTTAAGCTGTGCCTGGAATCCTGCCCATGGAAACTGAGATTTATAAGTGTAGGTGGTTTTAAGTAGCTAAATTTGTTACACAGCAATTGGTTACACAGCAACAGAAAACTAATACAGTAACCTAAGGTGGAAGTTAGTTATTCCAGTGCTCTCTATTTCCTCACTAATGTTATCAATACTGTAATATTGAGTGATGTTGATGATGATGATTCTGAATTATTCAAGACCACTGTGTGTTTACTTATTCAGGAATCATTTGTTGAGTGACTGGCATGTGTTAAGACACTTTACTAGGTTTTGAGGTGATATCAAGGTGAATATTATCCTTCTTGACTTAAAGGAACTGATATTGCAGAGAGTAGGGGAAGATGCAGTTGTATATGAATAATGATATTACAAAACATACTCATAAAAAGTGCTGTAAGGAAGGTTATAAAGGAGATTTTATGGGAAGACTCTGTATGGAGTCTCCATTAGAATTAATTTTAATGCATGTAATGTGTCTACCTCAGTGTTGAATTTACAGTTGGGGTTCAAAAAACGATAGCAGAGTGGTCTAGCGGATGGAGTAGTGATTTGAGAATCAGATGGACCTGGATTTAAGTCCAGTCTCTTGGACTTACTAGCTCTGTGACTCTGGCAAATAATATTATTTTTACTCAACTCCCTCGATGGTTAAGTGTTTTACAAACTTGTAACCTAAACTATGCTCAGGAGCAAATTATTTATATCCTGTCCCGCAAATTCTTATGACATTCCATAACTTCTGGTAGAGAGAATGAATTGGAAAAGGGAAGCTCGAGTAATAATCTGATAGGAGATGCAGAGAGCCTGAAGTCAGTGGCAGTAGTAAGAGGAGTGAGAGTGGATTAGAGATATTGAGAAAGTAGAAGAGACAGGATGTTGAAGATGATTGTATGTGGTGGGGGATGGAAGGAGGGAGGGATGAAAGAAAGAAGTAGAAAAGTAACTGAACAGTATGACATTCTGCATTTGTAATGTATTATATCACTTGATCCTGTGGTCCTTAATCTTGCAGTAGCAGAGCATAGTCAGTATGAGCATGGGCTCTGGAGTCAGACTACATTGTTAAAGTCTAGCTCTTCCGCATTCTTGTAGTGACTTTGGGCAAGTTACTTAATCTTTCTTACCTTTCTATTTGTAAAATGAGAATACTAATAGTACTTACTTCACATGATTGTGGTAAGAGTTAACTGAGTGGCTCTACGTCTTAGAATAGTGCATGGCATAAAGAAAACTGCTTTGTAAATGGGAGCTATTGTAATAGGTATTATCACTAAATACATTAATTATTATCATTTAATAATAATTATATCAATGGTTATTAGTAAAAATAAATTAAATATGTTAAAATATTAACATATATTAAAATATAATGCTAATATATTAACATTTTAATAATAAATAATCAACATTTTAAAATATATCAGATTTATTTTATAAAATATATCAACCATATTAATCACTACTTTAAATAATAAAAGTATTAATGGTGGCCACACAGTAGTAATACATCACTTGAATCACGACCCCTTCTTCCTACCTCACTTTCTTTCTACCCACTCTTCACATCTTACAGCCTATCTATTCTCCTCCAGGGCTCAGCTAAAAACATTATGCTTTCCATAAATTCTTCTCTGATTCCACCTACCCTCTGAAATTTCATTAGTATATTTCTCTTATGGCATTTATAACTCCTCCCTCTTTTTCTGCTGGTGAAAAAGGTCTTATCTTGAACTGCATATGGTAGAAATTCAATATTTGTTGAATGGATACATGAATTAAGAGCATTAATAGAACTTTTAAGAGCCCTTAAGCTATTCACTTGCCTTACTCTATTAGTTTCTCACTAGCAACAGAGTGCTATTTTAATTCATAACAGGAGCTCTGAAAATAAAGATACCAGCCACACAAAACAGCTTAATTTTTCAGTTGTTCTTATTGGAAATCTGTGGGGAATCTCTGACTGTCTTTTCTTGGACAAAATAGTAGTGTTGTGGAGAGTAGCCGGGGGGGGTGGTTAGAGTGGTTTGAAAGCAAGATAATGCTAAGTGGGGGCAATGCTACTGTTAATTCTGTAGGTGAGAAAGTTATCCGTATATTGAAAAATTATTTTGGAACTCTGATTTAAAATTTTTAATGTAATCTACAAAAGACATGCACCCCTTTGGATTGGAGGTAGACATTTATTTTGTGCATGGTGGAGAATGGTTTTGAGCCTTGCATTTTTGTGCTCAGAAAACGCTAATTTCCTAGTTGGACATAGGAGCATCAGGTGCTTCATCTCAAGACGTCAAGATGAGAAGATGATGTTTTTCCCTGACATCAAGAGCATAAGAATGACTAATATGTAGATAGCTCTTAGAGTATATGAATGGTGTGCTTTTTTTGAGGGGGGAGATGTTTCTCCTTATTCTTTTAAAAGAAGAAATCAATGTGAGTTTTATAAAATACCTACGGTTAACTCCCGTTTTCCTGGTAATGGCTTTGAGGGAATGCTTCAGAATCTTGGACACTGGATTTAGTTATTTATTTATTTTTGGCTGTGTTGGGTCTGCGTTGCTGTGCGTGGGCTTTCTCTAGTTGTGGTTAGCGGGGGCTACTCTTCGTTGCGGTGGCTTCTCTTGTTGTGGAGCACAGGCTCTAGGTGCATGAATGGGGTGCTTTTTGTTACGCAGATGTAACATGTGCTTTTTCTCTTGTATTGTACAATGCAGGGATAGTTGTAATTATCATAATACCTAGCTAGTTAGCTATTCTGTGAGACTATGATTATGCAGAGTTTAGAGAGAATTTTATTTATGAACTATTCTCAAGGGAAAAAAAAACAAAACAGAAGCAAAGAGCTAAGCCAGCACGTCATCTAATTCTCAATGTAAAATAATGCAGAAGTGCGGAAGATGAACATCTGATTTGTCACATGTGATACACTAATGTTTTATCCAAAAGGAAGAACACATTGTAACTTGCTCAGTCATCTGCATAAACACCACCTGGCCCTTTACAGGCACCTACTCAAGTAACAGGAGTCACAGAATGGCAGCTCTGCTCATAGCCCTTCCACTGGTAGAAATAGAAAAATCTCTTTTCTTTCCTTAAAAACAAAGCATTTATGTATCAAAGTAGCAGCATCTAACTCATTTTTTTTTAACAGCGTAAAATCTAGGTGATTATAGTGAAGCCACTGGAACATTCCATATTAGGGAATATATGATCATAAATTGCCTAGTTTTTGAACAGCTAAAAAAATTCATTATCCTTTAAAAAGAGGGTAGATCAAAACAGACCTTGTACAATAAGGTATTTATTGCAACGTGAAGCCACCAGCCGGGTATATCACTTAGTAAGTCTTGTGTTGGAACAGCTATAGTTTTTAGTGTAAAATATTTTGCCAGAGATAGGAGATTTTTTTTTTCCTCTGAACCGACACATTCTGGTTGTATGCCTCAGTGAGCATACCTTTGTGCTACATTACACACAGAGAGGTAGCATCACATTTTCCAGTTGTACTAATATAAAAATCAGGAACCTGGATCACTAAAGTATATCAGTGTTGCATGTTTTCAAAGGAAAGTAAGTGGGACGGTGAATGATACTGATAGGTGGTCATACAAAAAGGTTTGGAAAACCAAATTTCACTTGCCTTTACATTTTAGATTCAAGTTGATAACTAGAGGATGTCAACTACCTTGTTTTCCCTGTTGAGAAAATCCTGCCAGTCTCAGTGTATTTTTGCAGACAGAGGACAATTGAGTAAGTTAGTCTTCTGGGTGTACCAGCTTTTTGTTTTTATTATTTTAAGGAGGAGATAGTGTTCAAGAGTCATTGAACTCTGCCTTTGGCCCATTCTTTTATTGACTGTCTGTGGGACATCTGTAGACTCCAAAAATTCCTATCTTTAAATATATCTTCCAGTCATCTGTCACCCTAAAATTTTTCCTGGGGCCACTTGGGAAGTAACAGTCTGCAGCTCTTTTGTAATGGGTTTCTGGATCACATGCCCTGAATTAGTGCTTCCATTAATAGCCTCCTTATGCTTTTTTTTTTGGTGGTGGTGGTGGTTGGGCCCTCCCTGGTTTTGGATTTAATGCCTTATGATATTATGCAGTTTAATTGTCCAGGCAATCTATGTCAACCCAAGGCAAATGTTTAATTTTGTTCACATTGTTCAAGTGCATCTTTCATTTGTCTTTCATTTGGCATAGAATCTTATCTTAACTGTATCCCCTGGTTCATGTTGGAAAGTGTGGCTGGATTAGGGAGAAGAAGGATCTTATTCTTTTCCCAGTTCCCATTGCAGCCTGGACAGTAATTCATTCATTCGTCTGTTCTACTAACAAGTTTAAAGTTCCTACTATGTGAGAGTGTTGAGGAGAGAATGATGAAAAGTAGACATGGTCCCCACCTTCATGCTTTATGCTTTATAGTCTAATAAGTTTGAACAAATATTCATGATTCCAGAAATAACTGATAAGGTTTCTGCTTCAGGGTCAGGATGAGGGTATTATTTCAGCAGTTAATATGAAATTACCTTAAAAAATACTTAACACACACTAAGCATTATGTTCCATGTCATCTCATTTAATCTGCATTTTAATTTGCAAACGTACAAAGTAGGTAATATTAGTCTAATTTTCCAGATAAGGAAATTTTAGGCAAGTCCCATAACTTTCCCAGTGTTAGACAGCTACCAAGGTCTATATGATTGTAAAGCCTAATTGCTAAGTTTTTGCATTGGTATCAGGAGCTGAACAACCTACCTCTGCAAAGTGAATCTAAACTTAGGTTATGTAGATGAATAAATCAAAAGTATTATTTCCTTTTGATGCTGACCAAAAGCTGTAAACTCAAATGTCTACAAAGAAACCAGGCAGGTCTCATAGTATGGTGAAGCAAGAGGGTAATAATAAGGAGTGGTGGGTACTGTAGTAAATTCAGACTTACATCCTTTGCCTAAATCTTCCAGGTAATTGCTTCTGTGTGTGTGTGTGTGAGGACCCAAGGATAGTGTCATTGCTAGACTATAGAGCACCTTTGTGCAAATTAAAACGATACTCCTTCCTTTTGGTGGATATATACCTGGCGTGGCAAATGAGTGCCTGTTGGACGTCAGCCCCATTTACCGTTTAGGCTGATTCTCTGTGCAAGGCATAGCCGATCACAGTCTTTTTCAAGAGAAGCTGGGCGTGTGGATTTTGAAAGTGACATTTCTTGATTTTTAAGTGTTGGCAATGAATTCAAATTAAAAAAAAACCCCACTGTGTGGGTCAAATAAAAGTCATCTATATGTTGGATTTGGTCTGCTGGCTACCATTTGAAACTTCTGAATTATACGCTAAGGCTCAGAAGTGAAAAGTAACAGTTTTTATTTATTTGGTCATCATGATCCTTAAAAATCTACAGACAAAAGTATTTTCAACTTTGATCTGATCCCAGAAGTAAGAAGCATGTTAAGTATCTGAATCCTAAAGGCTAATGTGAAGAGAAATCATCTTTGTCTCTGAGAAATCTAGCTCTGCTAGCATGAAAAATTCTCAGGTGTTTTATTTGATAATTACCTATATTTAGCAAGAATACCTAGAAGTTAAACTCATCAAGGGTAATTGTGAAAAGTAAGTAGAATTTGTGTAAATCTCAAATTACCCTGAACTTTTCTTTTAGATGTAGAGTATTAGTCGTGGCCTATGAGTGTGTTACAGTGATATTTGATGAGGCTAATAAGTTGAGCTAAGAATAACACCAGAGAAAATTTGCATTATCTTACCCATGAAAGAATTTGCCTTCCGGTCATGGATTTAGGTTGTTCCCTAAATAATTTTTCCATTGTCTAAGGTACTTATGGTTCATTTTAAGTTTGAGCTCAGTTTTGTCTTTATAGTAGCTCATTCTTTTAATGTTATTTAAGCAAATAAAGCCAAATCATGCCTTACTTGGGGCAATGGAATCATGAAAGATATGTATCACAGTGAAAAGGGATAGGTACCAAAGGTATAGCCAACAACCTTTGTGCCTTCTGAGCTGATACTTCAGGGAAATCTTGTCTTGAGGAATAATGGGGAAGTTGCCCAGAGAGAGAGAGCAAATTGATACTTTTTAGAGGTGGGAAGAAAATACGAGGTCTGTGTGAACGATTACTAATGACCTCTTTTGATGAAATGCAGTTCTTTCCAGAGACTAGAGTTGTTTGGTCCTTGTGTAGTCATTACTTTTGTGAAGTTCCATAAACACAAAATCCTTTTTCATCTCCAGGGAAAGTAGAGCATAGGTCAGTGGGAACACTTTATTTTTTTCCTTCTCGTCTGCAAATGAAATTTGTATAACTCTGTGCCTAAGCTTTTAATGAACCCAAATTGCAAAACTGCAAAAATTTAAGCTACACACATGAAATTGCCACAAGCATATCTAGTTGTGTGGACTCTAATGCATTCTGGAGAAGAGTGTCCTTTTTGTTCAGAGGGAATCCTAGAATTAATTTTGATTGGATTCCCAAACCTTGGCACTAAAGTGAAAAGGTTTCACCAGAAAATAAGTAGGAGCTACAAAGTAAGTACATAGTTATTGATCTTTTTGCCTTTAATATTCAGTTTCTTGATTATTATGTCATCAAAGGACATATATTTTTCTTGTTAAAAAAAAATTATCAGTGAAGTAGCCCTGTTAGGATATTCAGCTTCAGCTTTTCTCCTAACATGTTATTTTTGACCAGATTATTAGAACTAGAAGGAATCTTAGTGATCCACTTGATTTTCAAAGTGTGATACTTGAAACCCCACCTTGCTTTGGACATGTTTCAGGGTTCCTATAAGAATTTAATTAAATTTTCATTAAAAAATATGTAGTTACTTCTCAATTATCTAGGCTATCATAGGCGGTAAGAGGAGGTTGTTAGGCAGGACTTCAGAACCCCAGCCACATTTCAGCCAAGGCAGCTTCAATTTCATTCATTCATTTATTAAGTGAATATTCATCCAGCACTTATGATATGGCCAGGCACTCTTTCAGGTGCTGGGAGTAAAATGGTTGAAAAATTAGACAAAGTCTCTGGGCTTCTAGAGCTTCTATTATGAGGTAGAGTGGGGCAGGGGACAAGAACAGATTTCCAGTGAGCATGCTTGAAAAATAACTAGAAGAGCAGGAACACCTACCCACAATATATATCTAGTAGTTAAATTCTGTTCAGTGTTCTGGAACACAGTGAACAAGGAGGAGAAAGCTAAGAGATGAGGTCAGAGAAGTACCAGGGCAAGAACACATAGGTCTTTGAAGGCATGATAAGGAGTTTGGATTTTATTATAAGTGAAGTGGGTGTGATATGATCTGATTTGTGATTTAAAAGGATCATCCTGGCTTTCTGTGTGGCCAATAGCCTACAGTGTGGCCAGAGTGGAAGCAGCAAAGGCTATTAGGAGCTTTAGGTAATTTTCTACCTGTGAGCATGATGCAATAGGTTGTGGCAAGACAATGTTCCTGCTGAAAATAATTAGAAAAATCTGGCTAAATTTCAAAACATAACTTAAAAAGCACCAGAGAGCTATGGGAAGAATGAGGACAAGATGGACTCTAATTTCAAAGAGGGAAGCTGATGATCAGGAGCCATTTTCCCCCTGAGGGCATTTGATGATCCTGGGCATGGCCTAAGGATCAGAATTTGGCCCAGGCTGAAGGCTACTTCTGGGTAAATAAAGGCTTTAGTGGTTATGTGGAGCCAGAGTGACAAAATTCAAGACTGGAGGGATCACAGATGCATGGCCAATTTTCCCCATAAGACACCTGCTGAACTTTGAGGCTTCACAGGAGATTAAAAAGCTGTTTGAAAGTTCCTGAAAAGTAGAGTGAAATATCTTATAGTCTTCTGATACTTAGGAAACAAAGACTCTTCCAGGGAGGAGGCTCCAAAACAAAATAGACAAGGGATGAAATCCCTAGAAGGAGTGGTGAATTGATTCACAGGTACTTTTCATCTGAGACATTTACTAACTCTGGGTGCATCTAGAGGTCAAAAGTCTAGACCTGACCTTTGGCAGAAGACCATTCCTGTGAAACAGAAAGGCCAGCAGAAATTTTGACTTTTGGGGGGCTGGAATAATGAAATTGGAGACTTAAGGAGTCTCAGATACATAACTGATCTTGCCTTCAAGACATTTGCCACATTTGAAGCTGTGTGGAGTAGGAAGATAAAGAACTAAGCTGTAAACCTCTGAAGGGCAGAACTGAATCTCCCTCTGTCTTTCAGATTTGGGAAATCAAAGTCCTTCCAGTTTACAGTTAAAAGCCCTAGAAAGCCATCTAGGGTCAAGCGTAACTAGATTGAATTTTACCAAAATGATCACAGTCCCAATCCAGCTATGTCCCTCATTGGCTTGAGAATATTAGTTCACCTAGTAGCTGTCCTTGCTGATCTCAGAGAGGAAAGTCTTTCTGGTGGAAGATAACATCATCTGAAGGCTCTATGGTTTTTGTTTTTAGTCAGAGAACAGGTTAATAGAAAATATCCAAGCATAAGCACAGAGAGAAAAATAATGGAAAGACAGGTAAGAGCAATGTGGAACATTCTGAAAAGGACATATAATTGAAGTTCCAGAAGGAGAGGAAGAGAGAATAGACTTTAAGTAATAGTCAAAGAGTTAATGGATAACAATTTTCTAAAACTATTAAAGACACAAATCCATAGATTTAGGTGGTATAAATACAGTGGAAATGATATCTGGCATCACATTTATAAAACTGCTAAAAATCTAATAAGTGGAGAAAGTTTTAAATTCATCCAGAGAATGACATGACTTTTATAGGAACATCAGTAAGACTTACATATGACTTCTCAACTGAGACTATGGAAGTCAGAAGGCAATGGGATGGCATCTTGCTTGTTGAGAGAAAATAACTGATGGAATTCAATACCTGGTGAAAATACATTTGAAAAATTAAAGTGAAATAAAGAAGTTTTCAGACAAATAAAAATGGAGGGATTTTTTTTCCCACCAGGCCTATACGAAAAGAAATAGTTAAGGGAGTTCTTCAGAGAGAAGTATATAAATTCAAGAGGGAATGAAGAACACAAGAAAGGGCAAATATGTAGGTAAGTATAAATGAATATTGACTGTATAGAACAATAACAGTAATGACTTTTGGAGTCTTAAATTGATATATAGTTAAATGCATGATAAAAATAATGCAAAAAGCAGGAGAGGATAAATAGAATTAAAGTATTCTAAGGTTATAGCAGTGTTGGGAAGTAATAAAAGTAATAATTTATACTAGAATGTAATAACTCAAGTATGCATGATATAATCAATGTCAGGGGTCCCCAACCCCCAGGCTGCAGACCGGTACTGGTCCATGGCCCGTTAGGAAAGGGGCCACACAGCAGGAAGCGAGTGATGGGTCAGTAAGCAAAGCTTCATCTGCCCGCTCCCCGTTGCTCACATTACCACCGGAACCCCACCCCCAGTCCATGGAAAAATTGTCTTCCACGGAACCTGTCCCTGGTGCCAAAACATTTGGGGACGGCTGATCTATGTAATCTATACAAGAGCAATGAAAAAAATAGTATAACAATTAACAGAGGAAAAGATGAAAAATATATTTGATTAATCCAACAAATGAAAGAAAGGAGAATAAAAAGAATATAAAACAGAGTAAAATAGAAAACAAATGGTAAAGTCATATCTGTAAACCTACTATAGCAGTAATTGCATTGGAAGTAAATGAACTAAATACTCCATGTAGAAGAGTGAGATTGTAAGACTGGATAAAAATGCAAACTCAACTATATGCTGCTCACAAAGTATAAAGGATGCAAATATTCAAGGACATAGAAAGGTTAAAAGTAAATGGATAGGGAAAGATAAGCTTAAGGACACTAAGTGAAAGAAAGCTGTTATAGCTTTACTGATATCAGACAAAGTAGACCTGTAAGTTGAGAGGCATTATTAGAGATAAGAGGGCTACTTCATAATTGTAAGGGAGCAATCCAACAGGAAGGAGGCTATCACAGTAATCCATGTCAGAGATGATGATGAATTGGACTACAAAGACAACTGTAGATGTAAGATGAAGTAGTCAAATTCTGGATGTATACTGTGGGTAGGTGCTAATAGGATTGACATTGGATATGATAAGGGATATGAAAAAAAGTGAGGTATCAAGGATGATTTCAAGGTTTTTGTCTTGAATAGCTTGATGAAAGGCTATGCTATTTTCTGAAATGGGCACATTTATTGAAATGTGGGGTTAGGAAAGAGAAATAAAACTTTTGGCCAAATGGAACAGGATTTGGAAAAGCAGCAGTAATCCAATTTTGGTCATATAGAGCAGTGCTGTTGAGAAGGAATTTGGACACACAAATCTCTAATCTGGTGTAACAACTCCCTCATTTTACAGATGAAGATATTGAGGCTTCAAAACTTGCTTGTAATTACACAGCAAGTAAACGGCAGAACCAGAACTAAAATCCAGATCTTTTGGACTAAATCTAGGATCCCAAACCATACTGTATGCAATTTCTAAAGACACATCACATGGAATAACAATAATTGTTAAAATGTATTGAGTACATGTACTATATGCCAGGTATTGTGCTAAATACTTGATACTTTTAAACTCTTTTTTTATAGCCTAGTGAGGTAGATACTATTATCATCCCCATTTTTACAGGTAAGAAAACTGAGCTTTTGAGGTTGAGTAACTTCCCCAAGGTCACACAATTGGTGAAACCAGTTAGATAACCTGGGAGTTCAACTCTTGTACCCATGTTCTTAACCATTATGCTTTACCTTTTCCTGATATGGTAGAAAATAGATACTCAGATTGTGCTGTGTCCCATTTCACTTCCTCGATTCTTTCATGTGTTTATAGTGGAAATGATATCTGGCATCACATTTATAAAACTGTGACTATTTAATTTTTTTTGGCCTCCTGTTTTTCCTTTAGATTTTGAATTTGACTGAAGAGTTCATTTCCATCCAGTTACATTTAGGGAACTTACTGATACTTACGTAAGGCTCTTCTTCTAAGACCCAAGATCATGCTTTATCAGGATGCAGTAATGGCTTCTGAAATTTCAGCAGCTGTAACTGCTGTCTTTTTGGAACAAAGGAGTAGTTAGAAATCATTTGTGGTAGTAAAAGCCTCCTCTCTTTTTCTGACATAAGAGCCTTTGTGTTTTTGTTCACCTCTGAAAATTACAGAGAAAATAAAGTGAAACCAGCAGAAAATAAAAAAAATTCAGAAAACCCAACGCCTCAACCAAATTACCTCCCCAACCAAAACTGAAAATTCCTCAGAGGAAGGGGGCTTTTTTTTTTTTTATCTTTAATCTAAGGGCAGTGTAAAAGCCTAGGTAGTCTCTGGGACAACTTTAATCAACTTAATGCAGCCTGTACACTTCTGGCTTTGGGCCGGTTCAAAGAGACACTCAGATGTGAGCCAGTGAGTGAATGCTTTCTTGGGGCATTGGACTAAAACCAGCTCTATATGATAAGACGAGAGGTCCAAGAGGAGTCAGTGATGTGGTCCATTTTGGCTGGATTGATGCAGTCTGGAAATGGGTTGTTACTAAAGGTGTAGTGGCAGAAGCCAGCTGGTCCCTCCATCTAGCGTAATTTCCTTTACAAGGTGCTTGTGAGAAAAAAAATTGCACGGTGATGGGCCTTTGTTAGTTCAAAGGTTTTTACCTCTTTATTCTAAAGCCCCATTGTGAATTCACAGGACTTAAAATATGTATTGTTGTCCCTTTCATTTTATCATTCTAAAAGAAATCAAAAGACAAAACTTGTTTCTTTCCGATGAGCTTGGCTGTTTGAAATCATAGGGTGTTTGTACATACAGCCTCCTAAATCTTTGTGATTTCAGTGGGAGTTGGTGAGGCATTGTTCTTCCTTAGAGTTGCAAGAAACTTTTGCAAAAACATACTTGCTATCCCTTTCTTTTCAGCAATTACAGTTTAGTTTATTGTAAAATGAAACAGAGAAAACTGCAAGTACATTTTTTTAAAAGATCTGAAGATCTTTTAAAAGATCACCCCCTTCCTTTTCAATTAAAGTCGAGTAGTTTGTCTTGCTATAATCTCAACCCTTGAGTATTTCTATCCACTTTTGCTTTAACAAAACTTCTGGCTAAATCAAACAGGATTTAGCATAGACATTGTGTGCTAGTAAACATGAAGATTTTAGCTGTACAACTAAAATAATACTTTGATGAACAATACTAATTGCTGTTTGCTATTATTAGCCTGAGGAAGTTTTCCTGAAGGCACGGTATTTCATACTGTGAATTGCTTGCTCCCTGGAGTCTCTGTGTACCATATTTTCTGCCACACAATCCATACTTTAAAGTCTTTTACCCATTAAATACAGTTGAAAGTATAATTTCAGTGCCTGACAGTTTATAAAAAAGGAGAAATGCTCATTTAAAAAAAAATACTGGGAAAACAGAATAATCTCTTACCAATACAAAAACATTGGTGACACTACCCAGTTTCCCAAAGAAATATTTTGTTCATCATCTCCTGAAATGTGAATCAAAACACTTATGACAGGTGAATGAAGAGAGAAAAATTAAGGTATGGGCACATACAAAAGCAGCATTAATAATTCAGGTAAATAAAATTTGTATACAAAAGAAAACTGTCAAGGTGTTTTTGCAAGTACAGGACATTTAGGCAACAGGAAGATGAGTTGAAGTTTGAATGTTTTACATTCCACATTTACATTATATAGTTTGAATTTTCTTTTCTTGATTCCATTGTTCAGCAAACATGTTTACTATGACCTATAATCTTTCCTAGATTAAATGAATTGGAGTTTTTCTTTTATTGACATTGCAGCAGTTTTAAGTATTAACTACAGGTAGACTGTAAACTGTTCTTTAATATTTTACAATTTATTTATATTAATCCTTAGTTGGTTGAAAACCATTACTTCCTTACTTGAGCCATTTAAACTAATTTTGTCATATCTCATTGTTAGTGCCTCTCAGTGGGCTTCTCTATGTATGTGGTTGCTTTAATTTTTAAGACAGCATGAAAACATTATTCACCAAAGGTATTTTTAAGATGGAACTTAGGAGAGTAAGTTACATCGACAAGAATCAAAAAATGCATTGAGAA
This sequence comes from Aethalodelphis obliquidens, assembly GCF_003676395.1. NCBI lineage: Eukaryota > Metazoa > Chordata > Mammalia > Artiodactyla > Delphinidae > Aethalodelphis > Aethalodelphis obliquidens. The sequence continues at coordinate 26,505,796 of NW_020837957.1, read as the reverse complement.
GAATCACTGTTTTCAAGGAAGACCTTATTTTAGGCTGGAGGAGTTGTCATTACCTTCTTGAGAATGATACCTGGTTTTTCTAGTTTGCTTCATTTATTCAACAAATATTTACCGAGACCTCATTATTTACCTGGAACTGTGATAGAATTCAAAGGTAAAACAATAAAAGAGATAATATAAAGAGGTTCATAATCAGAGTAGTCGTACCAAGTGAAACGACAGTAAGGAATAGTGAGAGTTAAGTAGAGGAGGGGACAAAAGCACTTCAGGAAGAGGGAACAGCATGGACTCCACGTTTTGAAATTGGGAGCCTGCAGGTGTTTGGAGTGGCAGGTTTGTGTTGTCGAGGAGTAAGGGAAAGAAAGAGCGGAGAGGTGGCAGATGAGGCAGGCAGGGGCCAGATCACAGTTATATGACAAAAAGATGAAGAACTATTGAAGGATTTTAAGCAGGGAAATGGCTGATCACATTGGGGCTATTGAGAGATCACCTTGGCAGTTGTGTGGAATATAGGTTCAAGAGATACTGGCTGCAGAGTTAGTAAGAAGGATATTAGCGCAATCTGAAGGAGGTATGATCACTGTGTTAATTAAAGTAGAGGGGATGGCTGGTTCGGTATAGATTGTGAGCAATTTAGGAGGTAGAATTGATATCATTTGGTGACTGGAGGTAGGAGGTAAGGGAAAAGTTGGAGTCTTGTGTTAACTTCCAGGTTTCTGACTCAGCATGAGGTATGGTCAAATCAGGCAGTTTAGGAACAGAAACATGTTGGATGGTGGTGGTAGTTGTGGGTGAGATGGCCAGACCAGGAGCTTAGATTTAGACTTGTTGAATTTTAACTTAGAGAATTCTAGGTCTAGGATATAGATTTGGGAATATTTTATTTCTAATAATAGCTAATGCTTCAGATAAAGATATACAACTTCTAAAAATATGTTTCAGTATTTTGTTTTTTTTTTTTTTTTTTTTTTTGCGGTACGCGGGCCTCTCACTGCTGCGGCCTCTCCCGCTGCGGAGCAACAGGCTCCGGACGTGCAGGCTCAGCGGCCATGGCTCACGGGCCCAGCCGCTCCACGGCACGTGGGATCCTCCCGGACCGGGGCACGAACCCGTGTCCCCTGCATCGGCAGGTGGACTCTCAACCACTGCGCCACCAGGGAAGCCCTGTTTGTTTTTTAAATGGGAAAATACATACATATGGTAAACAAATCAATCACATGTATACAATAGAAAACATCTTCCTCCCATCCTAGACCCACAATTCCTCCCTCCAGACGTTGCTATTGTTAACAATTTTCAGAAGTGCACTCAACATTTTCTTTCCAAGTACAAGCATAGATATGAGTGTGTGTACAAATATGTGTGTGTATAAATATACATATTTTAAATAGAAATGGCAGTATATTATATTTACTCTTCTGCACATTATTTGTTTTTACTCTTCAGTATTATCTTGGAGATCATTCCATATCAACACATATAAATCTACTTCATTCTTTTTAATGGTTGTATAGTATTCCATTTTATGAATGGACCTAATTTCTTAACTCATTTTTTAAAATTTATTTATTTATTTATTTATTCTTGGCTGTGTTGGGTCTTCATTGCTGCGCGTGGGCTTTCTCTAGTTGTGGCAAGCAGGGGCTACTCTTTGTTGTGGTGTGCAGGCTTATTGCGGTGGCTTCTCTTGTTGCGGAGCACAGGCTCTAGGGTGCATAGGCTTCAGTAGTTGTGGCACGTGGGCTCAGTAGTTGTGGCTCATGGGCTCTAGAGCACAGGCTCAGTAGTTGTGGCACAAGGGTTTAGTTGCTTCATGGCATGTGGGATCTTCCTGGACCAGGACTCGAACCCATGTCCCCTGCATTGGCAGGTGGATTCTTAACCACTGCACCACCAGGGAAGTCCTTAAATCATTTTTAAATTGATGGTTTTTTAACTTTTTTCTTCCAGTTTTTATGATACACAATGCTTCAGTGAACATCTTTGCACATATAGCCTCGTATTTTTGCAAGTAAATTGCTAATGAAATTGCTGAGGGTTAAATTCCTGAGGGTTAAATTGCTGTGAAACGTATAGTCAAATTGCTTTCCAAAGAGGATACACCAATTTACATTCTGAGGGAATGGTATATGAGTGAGTCTGTTACCCTATATTCTAGCCAATATTAGGTACTATGACATATTCGGAGCTTTGCCAATCCTGTAGTGAGTAATTACATGTAATTTAAAGTCACTTGGCAGTTCTAAGCCCATGAGCACAGCTTGTTACTATTACTTCCCTGGAGAGAGATTGGTTTACTGGAGAACCTCTAGTGTCAGTGTCCTTAGGACTTTCCTCTTGGACTAGTCAGACTCTAGTGGGGTTACAAAGATGCCTACAATCTTCTGCCTGGAGGGTGAATGCCTGACTTCCAGTGTTCTGAGAGCCAAGGAGATAAGTCTATTTTAAGTACAGCACTCCTGTACTGTGCTTAACTGGACCTGGTGTCTCCAGATCAAGGACCCTGTTACCAACCCTGTTCCCTTCCCCCCCACCCAAGAATGAATGTCATCTTTTTTCCTAGATGAGAGAGGGGCAGGAGTCGAGGAGGAGATGCAGGGATCCGAATGCTTCTTAAAAAAATGTTTCAGACAATCCTTCTTATTTGTAGTCACTTTCCCCACTTCACCTTCACTTACAGAAGGACCTGGAATTCTAATTCTCAATCATTGCAGGGATGCTGCTTTATAAATTTTGTTGGTTCACTGCTTTCCTTACTACTAGTTTAAGAGTCAGTGTTGTGGGGTCTGCTAACTCATTTACCATTCTCGGTTTATTTACCAGTTTCCAAAAATATTGCCACCTTTCCTGATTACCTCATCTCACTTAAAATAAGTGATTTTTTTGCTTTGTAAATAAGATCGTCTATACCAATTTTTTCAGATTCCACATATATGCGTTAATATATGATATTTTTCTCTTTCTGACTTACTTCACTCTGTATGACAGTCTCTAGGTCCATCCATGTCTATAGATAACTATTGAGAACCTACTATATAGCACAGGGAACTCTACGCAGTGCTCTGTGGTGACCTAAATGAGAAGGAAATCCAAAAAAGAGAGGATATATGTATATGTATAGCTGATTCACTTAGCTGTACAGTATAAACTAACACAATATTGTAAAGCAACTCTACTCCAATAAAAAAAAAATCAGTGATTTTTCTGGAGGGAGCAAAAGTGGTAGGTGTACATTCAGTCTGACATTTTATTTGTTAGTCTACTTAATCCCTCTAACTTTCAAATTCCTCATCTGTGGAAAGGGATAATAGTAGTATTTACCTCAATTGTGAGGACTGAATTGAGATAGTATAGGGAAAGAACAAACCAGTTCTCAGTAAATATAGATTCGTAGTATAGAGTTATCACCTATATGACTATCTCCCCTCCCACACCTGTGAATAAATTATATCTTTTTTTCCTGCCTGAGTGTCATAGACAGCCATTATCAATGGGTTGGAGCAGTTGCTGTTTTTACTATGGGTGGTGGGCAAGAGATTAATCTCAGAGACAGAATGACACTACTTAAAACACTGCCCTGCTTCTCTTGATTTGGACCAGATTTGTGTGTCTTGATCTCTTTACTGGAGAGATGATAAAGTGATGAACTGACTCTTTTATTGGGAATTCCAAAATGTTAGTATGTCACTATGTGTAGATCTTCCCTTTTGGGCTAGTTGGAAATTTCTAATGTTCTACTTGGGAATGGAAGCCTGTTGCTAGGCCTTGGAGAGCTGGACAGATTAAAGGTACAGTGGGCCTTGTTTTCCACGGTGCAGATTTGAGCAGAGGCCCAGATCTTTGTCATGTCACTCCTGTCTTCAGCTATGTCAGTGTTCCTGAGTCTGGGAGCTCTCGGGTTCAACCTTGCTGAGGAGAAAAACCTCTTATCTTCTGCTGGGGTGGGAGGGAGCAGTTTCATGACGCTGTGGGCTATAGGAGGAGTTCTGGGAATTGAACCCCTTTTAAATCAATGCCTCTCAAACTTTAATGTGTTTACAAATCACCTGGGAATCTAGTTCAAGTATAGGCCCTGATTCAGTAGGTCTGGAGTGGGGCCTGGAATCCTGCATTTCTAACAAGCTTTCGAGAGGTCTTTGTGACTGGTCCATAGACTTTGAAGAACAAAGCTTTATATAGACTATCCTCCCAATTTTCCTGGCGCCTTGAACTTGGCTTTCCTGGGGTTCTGGTGGCAAGTTGGTTTTTGTTAGTTTTTCCCTCTATAGGCTCAGGCTTCAGTTTTCTGCTTTGCGAGAATGACCACTTGTTCATATACAAGTGAGATGGAAAGAGCTCTCTCTTCTGTTTTTGTCTCCTTTTCTGTTTTCTTTGTCTTTGTGGGTTTCATAGCTTTTGGTTCCTCTTTTGTAATTTTAGTAGGGTGTTTGAGGGAGCAGAGATAAACACAGGAGTTTAAGTTGCCACATTCTCTGAAATCAATTCAGACAATTACAGGTGTCTAAAAAGCATTTTCTGGTTGTAAAATTCTATAGACTTCGGTTAAGTGATTATTTGTTGAGCTACCAGGAGGGAATGATCAAAGGTCCCTTTCCACTCTTGTTCCATCAAGTATATAACTAGTATCCTTCAGGTATAGAACTGGGTTGCTACAATACCTTGAAGAATAGGAAGAGGGAGAAAATGCACAAGAAGTATGAATGTAGTTAATTTGGGTAATTATGGATTCATCAATAGCTGGTTTACTGTTGCAGAATTATGGGAATTTTTCCACCTTGGATGTTGGAATAATACATCTTTAATTCTGATTGAATTTAAGACTGGAGGTTTGGCTATGAGTAGATAGCATCAGAGAAAGAACCACAGGATATAAGCTGTAAAAGATTATATCTGTTATCAACTATCTATCCATCCAGATATACGTGTAAATGGATATATATCCCCTCAATATATAAATCCATATCTTCCAGAATTTATTTACACATATGAAAGCAAATATAAATTATATTCTTATTTTTCTTTTTTTTTTTTACACAAAAGATAGCTGTTATATATACTGTTCTATACGGTTTTTTTTTTTTTTTTTTTTTTTTACAAAAGATTGTTTTTTTATATATTGTTTTATATGTTTTTTTTTTTTTTTTTTTTTTCCATAGCAGTGTTTGGTATACATCCTCATTCTTTTTCGTAGTTGCATACTATTCCAGAATATGAATCTATCAAAGTTAATTTATCGCATCCTCTATTGAATATCTGATATCTGAGTTGTTTCCAATCTTTTGCTCTTACAAGTGTTGCTGAAATCTATGTATTTCAAATATATGTTGATAGATTTTTAGTATAAAATTTTTTTAAGTAAATAAAATGTGGATTTAATACAAAGTTCCTGATTTACTGAAAAACATTGGCTAAAAATACTTCATTTCTTTTACTGCTGTGATAAAGTGATTTTACAGTTAGTAACATATAACTTTCAGGAATGACAAATTTGGTACTTAAAAAATATTTAGGTTAAAAAAAACCCTGTCACTTCTACTAAGTAATTTTTTTTAACATCTTTATTGGAGTATAATTGCTTTACAATGGTGTGTTAGTTTCCGCTTTATAACAAAGTGAATCAGTTATACATATACATATGTTCCTATGTCTCTTCCCTCTTGAGTCTCCCTCCCTCCCACTTTCCCTATCCCACCCCTCTAGGTGGTCACAAAGCACAGAGCTGATCTCCCTGTGCTATGCGGCTGCTTCCCACTAGCTATCTATTTTACGTTTGGTAGTGTATATATGTGCATGCCACTCTCTCACTTTGTCACAGCCTCCCCTTCCCCATATCCTCAAGTCCATTCTCTAGTAGGTCTGTGTCTTTATTCCTGTCTTACCCCTAGGTACTTCATGACATTTTTTTTTTCTTAGATTCCATATATATGTGTTAGCATACGGTATTTGTCTTTCTCTTTCTGCCTTACTTTACTCTGTATGACAGACTCTAAGTCCATCCACCTCACTACAAAAAACTCGATTTCATTTCCTTTTATGGCTGAGTAATATTCCACTGGATATATGTGCCACATCTTCTTTATCCATTCATCCGATGTTGGACACTTAGGTTGCTTCCATCTCCGGGCTATTGTAAATAGAGTTACAATGAACATTTTGATACATGACTCTTTTTGAATTATGGTTTTCTCAGGGTATATGCCCAGTAGTGGGATTGCTGAGTCATATGGTAGTTCTATTTGTAGTTTTTAAAGGACCCTCCATACTGTTCTCCATAGTGGCTGTAAGAATTCATATTCCCACCAGCAGTGCAAGAGTACTTCCTTTTCTCCACACCCTCTCCAGCATTTATTATTTCTATTTTTTTTTGTTTTGTTTTTTTACATCTTTATTGGAGTATAATTGCTTTACAATGGTGTGTTAGTTTCTGCTTTATAACAAAGTGAATCAGTTATACATATACATATGTTCCCATATCTCTTCCCTCTTGCGTATCCCTCCCTATCCCACCCTCCCTATCCCACCCCTCCAGGCGGTCACAAAGCACTGAGCTGATCTCCCTGTGCTATGCGGCTGCTTCCCACTAGCTAGCTACCTTATGTTTGGTAGTGTATATATGTCCATGCCTCTCTCTCGCTTTGTCACAGCTTACTCTTCCCCCTCCCCATATCCTCAACTCCATTCTCTACTAAGTCTGTGTCTTTATTCCTGTGTTACCCCTAGGTTCTTCATGACATTTTTTTTTCTTAAATTCCATATATATGTGTTAGCATACAGTATTTGTCTTTCTCTTTCTGACTTACTTCACTCTGTATGACAGACTCTAGGTCTATCCACCTCATTACAAATAGCTCAATTTCATTTCTTTTTATGGCTGAGTAATATTCCATTGTATATATGTGCCACATCTTCTTTATCCATTCATCTGATGATGGACACTTAGGTTGTTTCCATCTCCAGGCTATTGTAAATAGAGCTGTAATGAACATTTTGGTACATGACTCTTTTTGAATTATGGTTTTCTCAGGGTATATGCCCAGTAGTGGGATTGCTGGGTCATATGGTAGTTCTATTTGTAGTTTTTCAAGGAACCTCCATACTGTTCTACCCAGTGGCTGTATCAATTTACATTCCCACCAACAGTGCAAGAGGGTTCCCTTTTCTCCACACCCTCTCCAGCATTTATTGTTTCTAGATTTTTTGATGATGGCCATTCTGACTGGTGTGAGATGATATCTCATTGTAGTTTTGATTTGCATTTCTCTAATGATTAATGATGTTGAGCATTCTTTCATGTGTTTGTTGGCAGTCTGTATATCTTCTTTGGAGAAATGTCTGTGTAGATCTTCTGCCCATTATTGGATTGGGTTGTTTGCTTTTTTGTTATTGAGCTACATGAGCTGCTTATAAATTTTGGAGATTAATCCTTTGTCAGTTGCTTCATTTGCAAATATTTTCTCCCATTCTGAGGGTTGTCTTTTGGTCTTGTTTATGGTTTCCTTTGCTGTGCAAAAGCTTCTAAGTTTCATTAGGTCCCATTTGTTTATTTCCATTTCCCTAGGAGGTGGGTGAAAAAGGGTCTTGCTGCGATTTATGTCATAGAGTGTTCTGCCTACATTTTCCTCTAAGAGTTTGATAGTTTCTGGCCTTACATTTAGGTCTTTAATCCATTTTGAGCTTACTTTTGTGTATGGTGTTAGGGAGTGATCTAATCTCATACTTTTACATGTACCTGACTAGTTTTCCCAGCACCACTTATTGAAGAGGCTGTCCTTTCTCCACTGTACATTCCTGCCTCCTTTATCAAAGATAAGGTGACCATATGTGCGTGGGGTTATCTCTGGGCTTTCTATCCTGTTCCATTGTTCTTTCTGTTTTTGTGCCAGTACCATACTGTCTTGATTACTGTAGCTTTGTAGTATAGTCTGAAGTCAGGCAGCCTGATTCCTCCAGCTCCGTTTTTCGTTCTCAAGATTGCTTTGGCTATTCGGGGTCTTCTGTGTTTCCATACAAATTGTGAAATTTTTTGTTCTAGTCCTGTGAAAAATGCCAGTGGTAATTTGATAGGGATTGCATTGAATCTGTAGATTGCTTTGGGTAGTAGAGTCATTTTCACAATGTTGATTCTTCCACTCCAAGGACATGGTATATCTCTCCATTTATTTGTATCATCTTTAATTTCTTTCATCATTGTCTTATAATTTTCTGCATACAGGTCTTTTGTCTCCTTAGGTAGGTTTATTCCTAGATATTTTATTCTTTTTGTTGCAATGGTAAGTGGGAGTGTTTTCTTGATTTCACTTTCAGATGTTTCATCATTAGTGTATAGGAATGCCAGAGATTTCTGTGCATTAATTTTGTATCCTGCTACTTTACCAAAATCATTGATTAGCTCTAGTAGTTTTCTGGTAGCATCTTTAGGATTCTCTATGTATAGTATCATGTCATCTGCAAAGAGTGACAGCTTTACTTCTTCTTTTCCGATTTGGATTCCTTTTATTTCCTTTTCTTCTCTGATTGCTCTGGTTACAACTTCCAAAACTATGTTGAATAAGAGTGGTGAGAGTGGGCAACCTTGTCTTGTTCCTGATCTTAGTGGAAATGCTTTCAGTTTCTCACCATTGAGGATGATGTTGCCTGTGGGTTTGTCATATATGGCCTTAATTTTGTTGAGTAAAGTTCCCTCTATGCCTACTTTCTGCAGGGTTTTTATCATAAATGGGTTTTGAATTTTGTCGAAACCTTTCTCTGCATCTATTGAGATGATCATATGGTTTTTCTCCTTCAATTTGTTAATATGGTTTATCACATTGATTGATTTGTGTATATTGAAGAATCCTTGCATTCCTGGAATAAACCCCAGTTGATTATGGTGTATGATTCTTTTAATGTGCTGTTGGATTCTGTTTGCTAGTATTTTGTTGAGGATTTTTGCATCTATGTTCATCAGCGATATTGGCCTGTAGTTTTCTTTCTTTGTGACATCCTTTTCTGGTTTTGGTATCAAGGTGATGGTGGCCTTGTAGAATGAATTTGGGAGTGTTCCTCCCTCTGCTGTATTTTGGAAGAGTTTGAGAAGGATAGGTGTTAGCTCTTTTCTAAATGTTTGATAGAATTCACCTGTGAAGCCATCTGGTCCTGGACTTTTTTTTGTTGGAAGATTTTTAATCACAGTTTCAATTTCAGTGCTTGTGATTGGTCTGTTCATATTTTCTATTTCTTCCTGATTCGGTCTTGGCAGGTTGTGCATTTCTAAGAATTTGTCCATTTCTTCCAGGTTGTCCATTTTATTGGCATAGAGTTGCTTGTAGTAATCTCTCATGATCTTTTGTATTTCTGCAGTGTCAGTTGTTACTTCTCCTTTCTCATTTCTAATTCTATTGATTTCATTCTTCTCCCTTTTTTTCTTGATGAGTCTGGCTAATGGTTTATCAATTTTGCTTATCTTCTCAAAGTACCAGCTTTTAGTTTTATTGATCTTTGCTATCGTTTCCTTCATTTCTTTTTCATTTATTGCGGATCTGATCTTTATGATTTCTTTCCTTCTGCTAGCTTTGGGGTTTTTTTGTTCTTCTTTCTCTAATTGATTTAGGTGCAAGATTAGGTTGTTTATTCGAGATGTTTCCTGTTTCTTAAGGTAGGATTTTATTGCTATAAATTTCCCTCTTAGTACTGCTTTTGCTGCATCCCATAGATTATGGGTCGTTGTGTCTCCATTGTCATTTGTTTCTAGGTATTTTTTTAATTTCCTCTTTGATTTCTTCAGTGATCACTTCGTTATTAAGTAGTGTATTGTTTAGCCTCCAGGTGTTTGTATTTTTTATAGATCTTTGCCTGTAATTGATATCTAGTCTCATAGCGTTGTGGTCAGAAAAGATACTTGATACAATTTCAATTTCTTAAATTTACCAAGGCTTGATTTGTGACTCAAGATATGATCTATCCTGGAGAATGTTCCATGAGCACTTGAGAAACATGTGTATTCTGTTGTTTTTGGATGGAATGTCCTATAAATATCAATTAAGTCTATCTTGTTTAATATATCATTTAAAGCTTGTGTTTCCTTAGTTATTTTCATTTTGGATGATCTTTCCATTGGTGAAAGTGGGGTGTTAAAGTCCCCTACTATGAATGTGTTACTGTCGATTTCCCCTTTTATGGCTGTTAGTATTTGCCTTATTTATTGAGGTGCTCCTATGTTGGGTGCATATTTACAATTGTTATATCTTCTTCTTGGATCGATCCCTTGATCATTATGTAGTGTCCTTCTTTGTCTCTTCTAATAGTCTTTAATTTAAAGTCTATTTTGTCTGATATGAGAATTGCTATTCCAGCTTTCTTTTGGTTTCCATTTGCATGAACTATCTTTTTCCATCCCCTTACTTTCAGTCTGTATGTGTCTCTAGGTCTGAAGTGGGTCTCTTGTAGACAGCAAATATATGGGTCTTGTTTTTGTATCCATTCAGCCAATCTGTGTCTTTTGGTTGGATCATTGAATCCATTTACATTTAAGGTAATTATCGATATGTATGTTCCTATTCCCATTTTCTTAATTTTTTTGGGTTCATTATTGTGGTTCTTTTCCTTCTCTTGTGTTTCTTGCCTAGAGAAGTTCCTTTAGCAGTTGTTGTGAAGCTGGTTTGGTGGTGCTGAACTCTCTCAGCTTTTGCTTGTCCGTAAAGGTTTTAATTTCTCCATCAAATCTGAATGAGATCCTTGCTGGGTAGAGTAATCTTCTTGCAGTTTTTTCTTCTTCATCACTTTAAATATGTCCTGCCAGTCCCTTCTGGCTTGCAGAGTTTCTGCTGAAAGATCAGCTGTTAACCGTATGGGGATTCCCTTGTGTGTTATTTGTTATTTTTCCCTTGCTGCTTTTAATATGTTTTCTTTGTATTTAATTTTTGACAGTTTGATTAATATGTGTCTTGGCGTATTTCTCCTTAGAATTATCTTGTATGGGACTCTCTGTGCTTCCTGGACTTGATTAACTATTTCCTTTCCCATATTAGGGACGTTTTCAACTATAATTTCTTCAAATATTTTCTCAGTCCCGTTCTTTTTCTCTTCTTCTGGAACCCCTATAATTCGAATGTTGGTGTGTTTAATGTTGTCCCAGAGGTCTCTGAGACTGTCCTCAGTTCTTTTCATTCTTTTTTCTTTATTCTGCTCTGCAGTAGTTATTTCCACTATTTTATCTTCCAGGTCACTTATCCGTTCTTCTGCCTCAGTTATTCTGCTATTGATCCCATCTAGAGTATTTTTAATGTCATTTATTGTGTTGTTCATTGTTGTTTTTTTCATCTTTAGTTCTTCTAGGTCCTTGTTACATGTTTCTTGCATTTTGTCTATTCTATTTCCAAGATTCTGGATCATCTTTACTATCATTATTCTGAATTCTTTTTCAGGTAGACTGCCTATTTCCTCTTCATTTGTTAGGTCTGGTGGGTTTTTATCTTGCTCCTTCATCTGCTGTGTGTTTTCTGTCTTCTCATTTTGCTTATCTTACTGTGTTTGGGGTCTCCTTTTTGCAGGCTGCAGGTTCGTAGTTCCCATTGTTTTTGGTGTCTGTCCCCAGTGGCTAAGGTTGGTTCAGTGAGTTGTGTAGGCTTCCTGGTGAAGGGGACTGGTGCCTGTGTTCTGGTGGATGAGGCTGGATCTTGTCTTTCTGTTGGGCAGGTCCACGTCTGGTGGTGTGTTTTGGGGTGTCTGTGGACTTATTATGATTTTAGGCAGCCTCTCTGCTAATGGGTGTGGTTGTGTTCCTGTCTTGCTAGTTGTTTGGCATAGGTTGTCCAGCACTGTAGCTTGCTGGTCGTTGAGTGAAGCTGGGTGCTGGTGTTGAGATGGAGATCTCTGGGAGATTTTTGCCATTTGATATTATGTGGAGCTGGGAGGTCTCTTGTGGACCAGTTTCCTGAAGTTGGCTCTCCCACGTCAGAGGCACAGCACTGATTGGTGGCTGTAGCACCAAGAGCCTTTCATCCACACGGCTCAGAATAAAAGGGAGAAAAAGTAGAAAGAAAGAATTAGTAGAAGAAGAAAGAAAGAAAGAAAGAAAGAAAGGACGGAGAGAGGGAGGGAGGAAGGAAGGAGGGAGGGAGAAAAATTAGAAAGAAAGAATTAGTAGAAGAAGAAAGAAAGAAAGAAAGAAGGGAGGGAGAGAGGGAGGGAGGAAGGAGGGAAGGAAAAAACGAAAGAAAGAAGATACAGTGAAATAAAGTAAAGTAAGATAAAATATAATAAAGTTATTTAAATAAAAAAATAATTAAGAGAAAAAAATTAAAAAAAACAACAACAAAAAAAGGACAGATAGAACCCTAGGACAAATGGTGGAAGCAAAGCTATACAGACAAAATCTCACACAGAAGCATAAACATACACACTCACAAAAAGAGGAAAAGGGGAAAAAATCATAAATCTTCCTCTCAAAGTCCACCTCCTCAGTTTGGGATGATTCATTGTATTCATGTATTCCACAGATGCAGGGTACATCAAGTTGATTGTGGAGCTTTAATCCGCTGCTTCTGAGGCTGCTGGGAGAGATTTCCCTTTCTCTTCTGTGTTCTCACAGCTCCCAGGGGCTCAGCTTCGGATTTGGTCCCGCCTCTGCGTGTAGGTCGCTGGAGGGCGTCTGTTCTTCGCTCAGACAGGACGGGGTTAAAGGAGCCGCTGATTCGGGGTCTCTGGCTCACTAAGGCGGCGGGGAGGGAGGAGCACGGAGTGTGGGGTGGGCCTGTGGCGGCAGAGGCCGGCGTGACGTTGCACCAGCCTGAGGCGTGCCGTGCGTTCTCCCGGGGGAGTTGTCCCTGGATCCCGGAACCCTGGCAGTGGCGGGCTGCACAGGCTCCCTGGAAGCAGGGTGTGGAGAGTGACCTGTGCTCGCACACAGGCTTCTTGGTGGCGGCAGCAGCAGCCTTAGCGTCTCCTGCCCGTCTCTGGGGTCTGCGCTTTTAGCCGCGGCTCGCGCCCGTCTCTGGAGCTCCTTTAAGCAGCGCTGTTAATCCCCTCTCCTCACGCACCAGGAAACAAAGAGGGAAGAAAAAGTCTCTTGCCTCTTCGGCAGGTCCAGACCTTTTCCCGGACTCCCTGCCGGCTAGCCGTGGCGCACTAACCCCCGGCAGGCTGTGCTCACGCCGCCAACCCCAGTCCTCTCCCGGCGCTCCGACCGAAGCCCGAGCCTCAACTCCCAGCCCCGCCCGCCCTGGCAGGTGAGCAGACAAGCCTCTCGGTCTGGTGAGTGAGGGTCGGCACCGATCCTCTGTGCGGGAATCTCTCTGCTTTTGCCTTCACACCCCTGTTGCTGTGCTCTCCTCCGCGGCTCCGAAGCTTCCCCCCTCCGCCACCCGCAGTCTCCACCCGCGAAGGGGCTTCCTAGTGTGTGGAAATCTTTCCTCCTTCACAGCTCCCTCCCACTGGTGCAGGTCCCGTCCCTATCCTTTTGTCTCTGTTTATTCTTTTTTCTTTTGCCCTACCCAGGTATGTGGGGGGTTTCTTGCCTTTTGGGAGGTCTGAGGTCTTCTGCCAGCGTTCAGTAGGTGTTCTGTAGGAGTTGTTCCACGTGTAGATGTATTTCTGGTGTATCTGAGGGGAGGAAGGTGATCTCTGTGTCTTACTCTTCCGCCATCTTCCCAGAGGCTCCTCTTTGCCAGTTTTTCTACTAGATTTTTAAAAATAGACTTCTTGGAACTCTTTATATGTTAGGGAGATATGGCACACACCCTAAGGTGATCTTATTGAGTGATGCCCTTGTATAATTCCCTCTTCTTGAATGAGGGAAGAACCTGTGACTTGCTTTTAACCAAGAGAATATGTCTTAAGTGAAGTGATTTTGCAGATCTAGTTAAAGTTAGTAACTACTTGACTTTAAGTTAATCAAAAGGGAGATTATCCCTTTGGGTGGGCCTGACCTAATCAGGTGATTCCTTTAAAAGGCAGTCTAGAGGGCTTCCCTGGTGGCGCAGTGGTTGGGAGTCCGCCTGCCGATGCAGGGGACGTGGGTTCGTGCCCCGGTCCGGGAGGATCCCACATGCCGCGGAGCGGCTGGGCCCGTGAGCCATGGCCGCTGGGCCTGCGCATCCGGAGCCTGTGCTCGACAGTGGGAGAGGCCACAACAGTGAGAGGCCTGCCTACCGCAAAAAAAAAAAAAAAAAAAAGGCAGTCTAGAGGTCAGAGACTAGAAGCAGCAGAGACTTGCTCTCTCTGATGCTGGTGTTGAAAAAGTAAGATGCCATGAATTCTGCTAACCACATGAGGGAGTTTGCAAGCAGATCCTTCCCTAGTCAAACCTCAGATGAGAACAGAGCTTTCAGGTTTTGAGTCATAATTAGAAAGACCTTCCCTATTCTAAGATTACAAAAAATTTCCGCATGTCTTCTTCTAGAACGTCTGAGATTTTATTTTTGTACATTTAGAAAATCTTTGATCTATTTGGAATTTAATTTGGTTTAAGGTGTGAGGTATGGATAAAAGTTCGCTTTTTTTCAGATGGCTACCTGTATATTTCAATACTCCTTATTTAGTGGTCCAACTTTACACCTTTCTAGTCTGACAAGCTACTTTTTTCACAAATTCTCTTATATATTTGGATTATTGGTAGCATTATTTCTTGAATAAAATTTGGTACATTATATCTTTGAACTTTTTTTAGGGGGCATTATTTCTTAGGATTCAGGAATTTTAATTGCTCATTTTTGTATCTCTATGGCTTAGTCTACTGTTTGGAATATAGTAGTTACTCAGTAAAGGCTTGTTGAATGAGTGATTAATGCTGTTCATACAATGCACAATGTGTGCTTCCTATAAGCAGTTGAACATATGCACACGCATATAAACACATACACACATACAGTGAGAAAAAGCAGTTAGCCTTTGTATGCTCAATTCCTCTCCCACAGTCACTGTATAGGTAACTCATGGTACCTCTGTGGGTTGGAGAAAGGGGTGGGGAAAGAGAAAAATTCCTCCCCATGGAAACTAAAGAGTTGAGCAGTAGGTAACTCCCATCCCCCCATATAATACAAATAATTATTAACTGACTTCAGTCATGTCTGTTTTGCTTTCTCTCAACTGCAGGGTGGGTATAAACACATAGCTATATACTTCATTTCTCTTTGGTTCTACTTGTCAAGATATAATCATAAGTCTACAGATATGCATTGACTATGACTCTATAGATTCATTTGTAGGGATGGGGCTTGAGCCCAAAATCATAATTTCTTGAATTAAAATTCAGCTGCTGACTAAGGAAGGTTAACACTGAGCAAAAACATTCCTCAGATTACATTCTGCACTGTATGATTTTCCATGTGAATTTTCTGAAATAGAAATTCGATGAACAAATGACAGCATTTACACGATGTGGTCTTTGGAGAATAGTTTCCTTCAGCGCTTGATCTTCCTAATAGCCAGACAGGCCTGCATTTCAGCACTGCATGGGACAGAGTGAAGGAAGTTACTTCCATCCACTGCTGACACACACCTAAGCCATGTCCTTTGACTTGGACTGGCCTTTGTTGGTAATACTGATATTCTGATCTCCTTCTCTTGTTTGGCTCTCAATTGCTTCAGAACTAGGGCTGAGAAAAGGATTCTATTTAATGGGCTTCCTCAAGCCTTATCAGTGTTTAATCTGAATTACTTTAATTGTATTCTTCTGATCTTCTCTCTAAACTCCATACGTTGGAATTACTTAATTCAACCGATTTTGTTTTAACATATTATGTTTTAGCTTAATGCTAAGTATTTAAAATAGAGGTCACTGACTACTTTTACTGATGGTAGTGTGTTTAATGTAGCTTAATATCTTTATATACTCATTGAAGGCAGCACATATGTATACAGGTTCATTCAGTATTTTCAGAAAATGAGCAGAGCCCGTGAAATTCATTAAATATTACCACAATAAGAAAAAAAAGGACAAACCACAAGAGAAAAACAATCTGTACATGAGAGTTCACTGCAAACTAGACTGTTTCAGTGTTTATAAATATTCGTCTATAGAGAGAAGTACGTGTATTATTAATAATTATGCATTAGTGCCTCATTAGTAGGGGGTTACATCCATGCTGTTTCTTTTTCCTCTAGTGTATTTCTGATAAGTTAACATTTTTAAAGTCTTATTTAAAATGTAATAAAAACAGAGGAGAGAGTGTGTGTATATATTCAAGAGTAGATCATCTGTAATTCCTTCAGCTGTGTGAAGAAACATGGTCCATGGCTTCTGAGCCTACAGAGATGTAAAATATTGCCTTCCTAATCCAGAATCAGAACTTAATCGCTTGAAAAATGACAGGCAGGTCAAATCAGAACAGACTTTTATTGTATTGACATTGTATTCTTGATTCCAGTATATACATTTAAATTCTAGATCCCTAAATACGTTTTTTTAAAGGGACTGTTTCCAGACTAGCAATCCCAGAAATACCCTTACTATGTACTTTGTGGGTACATTCGAATCGCAAAATCAACAGACATTTTTCATTCTTATCTGATCTTTCTGTCAAATTTTATGTAGTTGGCCAAGTTCTCCTTTTTGATGTCCTGTATGCCTCTGGCTTCTATGTAATGCATATTATTGTTTTCCTTCAATCTCTCTGACTGCTGTCTCTCCATTTCTTTTGTGAGATCCTTTTTATTTTCTTTGCCTGTCCCTAACATATTCCCCTGGATTCCATTTTTTTCTTTTCACTGCTCTTCTCACATTCATATTCTCCCTGGATGATCTTCTTCAATCTCATGATTTCAGTTGGCATCATCTTATGCTGATGATTCGTACACCTACATTTCTGCTCTACACGTAGTCTGTGAATGCCATTTCCAACACTATCTACAAGTCTCATAGGTACTCAGAACTTAACTAAAGACCAACTGGAATTGCCCGTTTCTTCATTTTGTCTTAGATGATGGCATCACCATTTAGTTACCGAAGCAAGAAACTTGGAAGTTTTCCTTGACAGCTTTCATTACATCCTCTCCCATGTCCATTCAGACATCAAACTCTGGCAAGTTTACCTCTCAATATGCTCACAAATCTATCCCATTCTTTGGGTCTATCTTACCACTTCCCTAGGTGAAGCTCTAATAATAAAGTACTTGAACCATTGCAACTGACTTTTCACTAAGACTTATAAAGAATGGGAGGATTACAAAAATTTAGAAAAGGAGTTCATAGAATGGGTAGCCAGAAAGAATGACAAAAATCTGTTATCATAAGTATCCTTCCAGACTTTCACCCATATATTTGCAGTGAAAATATTTATGCGTGTGTGTGTGTGTGTGTGTGTGTGTGTGTGTGTGTGTGTTAGTTATCAGTTAGGATACTCAACTCAAACCTAGCTCACACTACCTCAGACAAAAAGGGAGGGAATTTATTGGCTTTTAAAATCAAACCGCAGAGAGGACAGGGATGTAGCTATGTCTTAAGGATTACTGGAACCATAGTCGTCAGTGTCACTAAGACTCTTTCCATTTTTAAACCTCTGTTTCTCCATTTCTTCTACAAGACTGAAAAGTACCATCTCTGGCAACATTCAGGCCTCATATCTTTCTTCCTTAGCATCAATGAGTTAGTGGAAATGTCTTGCCTCTGATGCCTAAAGAATTCTGGGAATAGGCTATGATTGGATTGGCTTGGGTCAATCTCTGTGGCTGGGAAGGTGGTATTATCAGGGACCATGGAAGCTCTTACTAAGATCACATGTTTGAAATTTGGGGAAAACATTTTTCATAAGAAGTAGGGAAGGAGTATTTAGCAGGCAGTTTTATGTACTTTATATATATACAGTTAACCCTCATGGCAAGCTAAAAATTTCTTTACGTTAAGAAGAATCTGTTTTTAAAATGGAAATAAAAAGCACACCTAACAAAAATGCTAGGTGCTAAATTTTAAAACCTTAGAGATCAGTGTGTTCACTTGGGCTGCCAGGTTAACTTGTACAGTTTCTTGGAATAAACTTCTTTCATCTGTTCGTTGTCAGTATCCCTGTTTTTTTATTTTGTTTTGGTTGCAGAGAATTGATTCACACAGATAAGTGGTTGCAAATAGTAACAGTTCTTTTTAAAGCTCCCTTGCAAACTCAAGATACTCTACAACTAACAGCTGACTGTAGCTGTCATCTACCACTCCTGATTTCTATTTTGTGTTCAACAAAACTGCTGTTTGTAATCATTGATTGAGTTCATATTAAGTAAATGTTCTACATTTTAATTTATAAAATAATGTATGCTGAAAATATTGCTTTCAGATTTTTTTTAAAATAAGATTTTGTTTGAAAGGATTCTACTGCTAAAAATTTGAAAACCAGTGTATTAGAGCAGGGGTCAGCAAAGTTTCAGTAAAGGGCCATATAGTAAATATTTTAGGTTTTGTGGGCCATATGATCTCAGTTGCAACCACTCACCTCTTCCATTGTAGTGTGAAAGTAGCAATAGACAACACATAAATGAACTATGGAACTGTGTTCCAATAAAACTTTATTTACAAGAACAGGTGGCAGACTGAATTTGGCTTGTGGGCTGGGCTGTAGTTTGCCAACCCCTGTATTACAGCTATTGCTATAAATGGATAGATTCAACTATCCACACTAGTTACATAGTTACCTTTAGTGAAGAGGACCGATGAGTTGCCCTCTCATTCTGTATTAACAGTTACTTTCAAAAGGGGTCTTTTAAAACAGTTCTGATTTTAGTAATGGTAACTTGCCAGTAGCTTAGTTGAAATTAAGTGTTTTGTCACATTGTTTTGAAATCCATTAACTTTAAATTAGCCCAAATATACAACTTTTTATATGTTCCTTAACATAAAACAATCCGGAAGAGTTTGCATGCCCTATGTTAGGTGATAATTCTTTTTTATGGTGGAGATTTACTCATTAACTAATCCTTACTTCTGATCTCATTTGCTAGACTAAGTGAAGAGTTTAAACTTGGTGTACTAATTTAATCTTCCAAATTGACGTTTCTTTTTCTTTTGCTCACAGTAGCTTGGATCATCTGAAAAAGGGCCTGAATAAATGTATCATTTGTCACTAGCTAAAAACTGTCATCATTATCTTGATTAATCAAATGCTGCTCTTAAAGATGGATTGAAACATAAAATAGCCAGCCTGGTTCCACATAATGAAGAGATTAATTTGACACACAAGACAACCAATTTAGTATTGCTCAATAATCATGCTTTATTTAGAAAGCCTTCAATTAGTATAATTTTCCTTGATGTGCTATTTTTTATCTTTCTAACAAAAAGCCATGATTTCCTCAAGTTAATCTGTTTTCCTTAAAACATAAAAGGATATTTATCTCAGCACTCTTAAATTCTAAAATGTGAAACTCTGTCTTATGAGGAAAGAGGAAATTAGTGATGGATTAAAAACCTTACAGTGGAGTTCTTTATTTTAAGAAATTGCTTATTTTCTTTTTGTAGCATGATTAGGAGTATGGTAGTAGAAGCCACAGCAAGAGAGACCCTCAAGGCCTCTGTTCTTCCTTCTTTTGGATGAGATTAAAATGGCCTAAATACACATACAGAGATGTAAATTATGCACTAACTTGCAAAGAAGTTAATTAGTTTTTACTGCTTTTTTGTGTATGTGATGATTGGGAGAGGTTTTGGCCAAGTTAAAAGAATATTAAGTCACAGTATTAGTTTTCTATATATGATTGATACTTAAAGCAACGGAGAGAGGTGTATTCATGAGGTTTATATGGCCTATGGACTTTTAATCACCCCATATTGTGTAGTATTTCTTATTATGATGGGAAGAAACAGCAGCAAACATTTCATTAACTAACTTAGGGCTAATGATGCTTTCTGGACATCGTGTCTACTGTGAATGAGAGGGTCAATTTGATGTTTAAAGAGTTCTGAACTGGATTAGATTTCAAATGCTAGACTTGAGGAATTTTTAAAAATAGGGCAATGTTTCATTAATAGTTCGTGGAAATTTACCATTTGAAAGACTGAGCTGATGCGTTTTAGAACCTATTATGAGTTATTAGATAACAACCCATTTATGGATTTGACAGATTGCTGAAAGAGATTTTGTTTTGTTTCTTGTTTTTTTTTGTGAGGAGGGGCCTTGGCAGAATGCTGTGTGTGTGTATGTGAAGTGTGCATATTTCTTTGCATATGTGTGAATGGTTGGTGTTTCTGCCTAAGTGTTCCAGCCTCCTGATGCCGGTAGAAGCTTTATTGGATTCCAGGGAACTTTAAACGTTCCCTGGGGGATATCCCAGGGGGATAGGGAGACCCCATGTAGGTGATAGCCCAACTAGATTTTCCTGGTTCTACAATTCATCTCGCAGGCTTCCTCCCATCAGTGAAGTAGGATAACAATCCAATGAAAAGTAGTTATTAAATATTCCTTAGGTTCCTAGTATTGTGGTCCACACTAATGTTTGCTTAATGATCTGAGTGTATCTTCTCTGTCCACAAGACAGGAGGCCTTGAGGCTGTTTGGGATTGGATCCATAATAGAAGTGGTCAGAATTTTGCTTGTTGCTGATTTGAAGGAGAGTACGTAAAGAACAAACATTTCAAAACTGTTTAATGGATTTTAGGAACTTGTTTCCCAAGAGGATAATCCAGGCCTAGGAGCCAGGGCTATTGTGTTCTGGTCCTACTGCCACCAGTAAAGAGTTGTGTCACCTTGGGCAAGTTTCCTCACTCTTTTAGAGGTTGGAAAAGTATAGATTTATTGCTCAGATAGAGAGTGGGCAACATGAGAGGACAACATGAGAAGAATACATTAATATTTTAATAGTGTTCAGAAGCATAAGCATAAATAGTTGTAGAAAATATGCACTTGAGGGAAAAATAAGTTTATCATTGAGAACCAATTGCCATGAAGCTGAGAGAATCTGTTAGGATTGATGGCTTGACCTTCACCCCACCTATATATTTTCCATTTCTTAAAAGCATAAACATCTCTTCCTCCCTTTTCCTGCTGCCCTTTCTCCTGATTACAAAAGAGAGATATTCCTTTTGTAAATTTAGAAAATGCAGAAAATTACTAGGAAGAAGCGAAAACAGTTTTACTACCCAGAAAGAAAGCCCTTAAGATTTTAATATAACTTTATGGTTTCTTTCCTTTGTATGTGTATGTATGTATAAGCATAATTGGAATCATGCTGAATATAGTATTTCCAGCATATTATTTTAATAATATACTGTGAATATTTTCTCACACTGGGTATTCTTCTAAAATATAATTTAAAATAAATGCATAGTATTCCTGAACGTAAACCTTGCTCAAAATGTTTTCTTTGCCATTACAAAATGTTCTTTGCCAAAAAAATTGTAAAATATAGAAAGATAGAAAGAAGAAAAATAAAATCAATGATAATTCTCTTACCCAAATAAATCAGTCTTTTCTTCCAGTCTGTTTTTTATGCATATTCACTAAATTTATTTGTTTTCTGTGTTTTTGTTTAATAATATGACATATTACATATTTTCCTGTTATTAAAATTTATCTTACACATCATTAATATTAAAATGTATAAAGTTTTGTATTGTATAATTAATATTTGTAATTAATATTTCTGTGAGATTTTATATATATAATATATGCAATTACATTTTATAGTTCATGCACTTAACATATTTATTGAGAGCCTGTTATGTGATAGATGCTTGGCATACACATGTGATCAGAGTAGATGGTACAAATTATGAATGATAGTATATATTCTTTCGTAATCTTTTTGTTTCCATTACCAATATATCTTTCTGTGTGAGCTAATACTTTGATCCTGTCATTGTGAGTAGCTGCATTGTAGTCTAATTGTATCATCATTTGTTTCACTAATTTACCATTGGTACCTATTTGGTTTGTTGCCAATTTTTCCCTAAGAGTATTGTGATGAATATTCTTATGGTCAGGTCTTTTTACACATTCATAATTATTTCCCTATAACAGTTTCCTAGAGTTTAATATCTTGATTAAAGGGCATACATATTTGTAAAGGCATATATATTTTTAAGACTTCTGGTATCTACAAACAAAATGCTACTCAGAGAGGTTGTACCAATTTTCACTCCTAACAGCAATGTAAGAGGTTCATTTCCTGGCCAAAAAAAGGCATATCATTGGTGTTTTAATTTTCATGCCTTGGTTTTATGCCAGAAAGTTCCCCCTCCTTTCATCACTCCTAGATTACGTATAGTTAAAATTTACATGATTTCATTTAACATTTTTAATTCTTCTTTTTTTTAAACAAAAAAGCCAATTTACTTATTTATTTAATCTTTGGCCACACCATGTGACATGCGGTATCTTAATTCCCTGACCAGGGATTGAACCTGTGCCCCCTGCACTGGGAGCATGGAGTCTTAACCACTGGACCGCCAGGGAGGTTCCTAAATTGTTTTTTTTTAAGAGTAGATATATTTATTAACAATTGCCAAAAAAGTGGAAAATACAAAAGAAAACAAATATTCACTGGCTGGTGAATGGATAAACAAACTATACTACATTTACTCAATGGAATATTGCTCAGCAATAGAAAGTAATGAAATACAGGTATTTTTGGCAACATACATGAATCTCAAAAGCACTAGACTAAGTAAAAGAAGCCAGATTCATATACAGACTACATATTGTATGATTATATTTATATTACATTCTCACAAATGGAAAACTACAGGGGTGGAGAACAGCATTACCCGGGAATGGGGCTAAGGATAGGGAATTGACTATGAAAGGGAACATGGGAACTCTCTGGTGTGATGGGAAAATTCTGTATCTTGATAACTTGATAGTAAAGGAGGTTACAAAATTGTGTGCCTTGTAAAACTTCACAGAAATGCACAGCTAAAGTGGTAGATTTTATTGTATGCAAATTGTACTTAAATAAAATTGGCTGAAAAGTAATCTGTGAGTGGAATGAGATTGAGTGGGGAAATTTATGAAACAAGATTCGACATTAGTTGATCATTGTGGAAGGTAAATGAAAGGATGCACCATTATTCTGCTCTGTCTACATTTATATATTTATATATGTAGTTTTTAAATAAAATCTGCAAATACATTTTAGTCTTAAGGAACTGTGTTTTAAAATTAAAGATAAAAATGACAGGGAAGTACAGTATAAGTCAATTTACTGAAAATAGTTAAAGACAAATAAAGAATTACCATTAAGAATTACAGGGAGATATAAGTTGTTGTTAAGTTTTGGGTTGAATGGTAAGTTCAAGTGTATGTATTTAGATTTGTTTTTTTTTTTGACCCCACCTCGCGTGGCTTGCGGAATCTTAGTTCCCGGACCAGTGACTGGACCCGTGTCCTCGGCAGTGAAAGTGTGGAGTCCTAACCACTGGACCACAAGGGAATTCCCTGTATTTAGTTTTTATTTTAAAAAAGAAACATTAAAAAGTACCACACATGTAGCAGTGATGATGGTGTGTCATGAATTAAAGTTGACAACAAATCCAATTTTACACTGAGGTTTTCAAACATGCACTATAATTTTTCTCCCCTGATCAAAAAACTTCAGTGGCTTCTGATCACATTCAGTGTAAAAACCAAAGTTTCTTCAAGGTCCTACGTGATCTAGGCCCTAGCTAACTCTGATTTTACCTACTGTTTCTTAATTCTCTTCATCACATGCTGGCCTCTTTGCTATTCTTCAAACATACCAAGCCACCTTGTCATCTTAAACCTTGCTGCACATGCTGCCTGAAACTTTCTTTATGTAAGCCAATGGCTTGCTTCTTCACTTCCTTCTGATCTGTATTCAGGTGTCTCATTATCAATGAGGACTTCCCTGAGCACACTATACAAAATAGCACAAATACGTGAAAAACACATTTTTGCAATGTCACTCATCTTCTTGACTTTATCAACTCCCACTTTATTAACTAAAATTCAACCTACAATTCCTTTACCTGCCAATCAGAAATTTACCCCATTGAGATTAATTTACCATCTGCCTTAACAAAAATAATGACAAGGAATTAATTATTGTTATTAAATCTTCTGGTCCAATGGTAGTAGCTTAACCTCAATACACAACTGTCTCTGGTACTTTTTTTTTTTTAAACATCTTTATTGGAGTATAATTGCTTTACAATGGTATGTTAGTTTCTGCTTTATAATAAAGTGAATCAGCTATACATATACATATGTTCCCATATCTCTTCCCTCTTGCATCTCCCTCCCTCACACCCTCCCTATCCCACCTCTCTAGGTGGTCCCAAAGCACCGAGCTGATCTCCCTGTGCTATGTGGCTGCTTCCCACTAGCTATCTGTTTTACATTTGGTAGTGTATATATGTCCATGCCACTCTCTCACTTCGTCCCAGCTTACCCTTCCCCCTCCCCATGTCCTCAAGTCCATTCTCTACCTCTGCGTCTTTATTCCTGTCCTTCCCATCAGTGCTTCAGAACCTTTTTTTTTAGATTCCGTATGTATGTGTTAGCATACAGTATTTGTTTTTCTCTTTCTGACTTAACTTCACTCTGTATGACAGACTCTAGTTCCATCCACCTCACTACAAATAACTCAATTTGGTTCCTTTTTATGGCTGAGCAACATTCCATTGTATATATGTGCCACATCTTCTTTATCCATTCATCTGTCAATGGACACTTAGGTTGCTTCCATGTCCTGGCTATTGTAAATAGAGCTGCAATGAACATTGTGGTACATGACTCCTTTTGAATTATGGTTTATGCTCAGTAGTGAGATTGCTGGGTCATATGGTGGTTCTATTTGTAGTTTTTTAAGGAACCTCCATACTGTTCTCCATAGTGGCTGTATCAGTTTATATTGCCACCAACAGTGCAAGACGGTTCCCTTTTCTCCACACCCTCTCCAGCATTTATCGTTTGTAGATTTTTTGATGATGGCCATTCTGACTGGTGTGAGGTGATACCTCATTGTAGTTTTGATTTGCATTTCTCTAATGATTAGTGATGTGGAGTATCCTTTCATGTGTTTGTTGGCAATATGTATATCTTCTTCGGAGAAATGTCTGTTTAGGGCTTCTGCCCATTTTTGGATTGGGTTCTTTGTTTTTTTGATATTGAGCTGCATGAGCTGCTTGTAAATTTTGGAGATTAATCCTTTGTCAGTTGCTTCATTTGCAAATATTTTCTCCCATTTTGAGAGTTTTCTTTTTGTCTTGTTTATGGCTTCCTTTGCTGTGCAAAAGCTTTTAACTTTCATTAGGTCCCATTTGTTTATTTTTGTTTTTATTTCCATTTCTCTAGGAGGTAGGTCAAAGAGGATCTTGCTGTGATTTATGTCATAGAGTGTTCTGCCTATGTTTTCCTCTAAGAGTTTGATAGTGTCTGGCCTTACATTTAGGTCTTTAATCCATTTTGAGTTTATTTTTGTGTATGGTGTTAGGGAGTGCTCTAATTTCATTCTTTTACATGCAGCTGTCCAGTTTTCCCAGCACCACTTATTAAAGAAGCTGTCTTTTCTCCATTGTATATTCTTGCCTCCTTTATCAAAAATAAGGTAACCATATGTGTGTGGGTTTATCTCTGGGATTCCTGTCTTGTTCCATTGATCTGTATTTCTGTTTTTCTGCCAGTACCACACTGTCTTGATTACTGTACTTTGGAGTATAGTCTGAAGTCTGGGAACCTGATTCCTCGAGCTCCAGTTTTCTTTCTCAAGATTGCTTTGGCTATTTGGGGTCTTTTGTGTTTCCATACAAACTGTGAAATTTTTTGTTCTAGTTCTGTGAAAAATGCCTTTGGTAGTTTGATAGGGATTGCATTGAATCTGTAGATTGCTTTGGGTAGTTTAGTCATTTTCACAATGTTGATTCTTCCAATCCAATAACATGGTATATCTCACCATCTGTTTGTATCATCTTTAATTTCTTTCATCAGTGTCTTCTAGTTTTCTGCATACAGGTCTTTTGTCTCCTTAGGTAGATTTATTCCTAGGTATTTTACTCTTTTTTGTTGCAGTGGTAAATGGGAGTGTTTCCTTAATTTCTCTTTCAGATTTTTCATCATTAGTGTATAAGAATGAAAGAGATTTCTGTGCATTAATTTTATATCCTGCTACTTTACCAAATTCATTGATTAGCTCTATAGTTTTCTGGTAGCATCTTTAGGATTCTCTATGTATAGTATTTTGTCATCTTCAAACAGTGACAGCTTTACTTCTTTTCCGATTTGTATTCCTTTTGTTTCCTTTTCTTCTCTGATTGCTCTGGTTACAACTTCCAAAACTATGTTGAATATTAGTTGTGAAAGTGGACAACCTTGTCTTGTTCCTGATCTTAGAGGAAATGCTTTCACTTTTTCACCATTGAGAACAATGTTTGCTGTGTGTTTGTCATATATGGCCTTTGTTGTGTTGAGGTAAGTTCCCTATATGCCTACTTTCTGGAGGGTTTTTATCATAAATAGTTGTTGAATTTTGTTGAAAGCTTTTTCCGTATCTATTGAGATGATCATATGCTTTTTCTCCTTCAATTTGTTAATATGGTGTATCACATTGACTGATTTGCATATATGAAGAATCCTTGCATTCCTGGGATAAACCACACTTGATCATGGTGTATGGTCCTCTTAATGTGCTGTTGGATTCTGTTTGCTAGTATTTTGTTGGGGATTTTTACATCTATGTTCATCAGTGATATTGGCCTGTAGTTTTCTTTCTTTGTGACATCTTTGGTTTTGGTATCAGGGTGATGGTGGCCTCGTAGAATGAGTTTGTTCCTCCCTCTGCTATATTTTGGAAAAGGTTGAGAAGGACAGGTGTTAGCTCTTTTCTCAGTGTTTGATATAATTTGCCTGTGAAGCCATCTGGTCCTGGGCTTTTGTTTGTTAGATGATTTTTAATTTTATTTATTTATTTTTTTCTCGGTACGCGGGCCTCTCACTGTTGTGGTCTCTCCCGTTGCGCAGGCTCCGGACGCACAGGCTCAGCGGCCATGGCCCACGGGCCCAGCCGCTGCGCGGCATGTGGGATCCTCCTGGACCGGGGCATGAACCCGTGTCCCCTGCATTGGCAGGCGGACTCTCAACCACTGCGCCACCAGGAAAGCCCTGTTAGATGATTTTTAATCACAGTCTCAATTTCAGTGCTTGTGATTGTTCTGTTTATATTTTCTGTTTCTTCATGGTTCAGTCTCAGAAGGTTGTGCTTTTCTAAGAGTTTGTCCATTTCTTCCAGGTTGTCCATTTTATTGGCATATAGTTGCTTGTAGTAATCTCTCACGATCCTTTGTATTTCTGCAGTGTCAGTTGTTACTCCTCCTTTTTCATTTCTAATTCTATTGATTTGAGTCTTCTCCCTTTTTTTCCTGATGAGTCTGGCTAATGGTTTATCAATTTTGTTAATCTTATCAAAGAACCAGCTTTTAGTTTCATTGATCTTTGCTATTGTTTCCTTCATTTCTTTTTCATTTATTTCTGATTTGATCTTTATGATTTCTTCTGCTAACTTTGGGTTTTGTTTTTTTTTCTTTCTTTCTCTTATTGCCTTAGGTGTAAGGTTAAGTTGTTTATTTGAGATGTCTCCAGTTTCTTGAGGTAGGATTGTATTGCTTTAAACTTCCCTCTTAGAACTGCTTTTGCTGCATCCCATAGGTTTTGGGTAGTTGTGTTTTCATTGTCATTTGTTTCTAGGTAGTTTTTGATTTCTTCTTTGATTTCTTCAGTGATCTCTTGGTTATTTAGTCGTGTATTGTTTACCCTCCATGTGTTTGTATTTTTTACAGACTTTTTCCCTGTAATTGATATCTAGTCTCATAGCTTTGTGGTTGGAAAAGATACTTGATATGATTTCAATTTTCTTAAATTTACCAGAGCTTGATTTGTGACCCAGGATATGATCTATCCTGGAGAATGTTCCATGAGCACTTGAGAAGGAAGTGTATTCTGTTTTTTTTGGATGGAATGTCCTATAAATATCAATTAAGTCCTTCGTGTTTAATGTATCATTTAAAGTTTGTGTTTCCTTATTTATTTTCATTTTGGATGATCTTTCCATTGGTGAAAGTGGGGTGTTAAAGTCCCCTGCTATGGTTGTGTTACTGTCGATTTCTCCTTTTATGGCTGTTAGCATTTACCTTATGTATTGAGGTGCTCCGATCTTGGGTTCACAAATATTTACAATTGTTATATCTTCTTCTTGGATTGATCGATTGATCATTATGTAGTGTCCTTCTTTGTCTCTTTTAATAGTGTTTATTTTAAAGTGTATTTTGTCTGATATGAGAATTGCTCTTCCAGCTTTCTTTCAATTTCCATTTGCATGGATATCTTTTTCCATCCCCACTTTCAGTGTGTATGTGTCCCTAGGTTTGAAGTGGGTCTCTTGTAGACAGCATGTATATGGGTCTTGTTTTTATACCCATTCAGCCAGTCTGTGTCTTTTGGTTGGAGCAGTTAATCCATTTGCATTTAAGGTAATTATTGATATGTATGTTCCTATTCCCATTTTCTTAATTTTGTTGGGTTTGTTATTGTAGGTCTTTTGCTTCTCTTGTGTTTCCTGCCTAGAGAAGTTCCTTTAGCATTTGTTGTAAAGCTGGTTTGGTGGTGCTGAATTCTGTTAGCTATTGCTTGTGTGTAAAGGTTTTAATTTCTCCATCAAATCTGAATGAGATCCTTGCTGTGTAGAGTAATCTTGGTTGTAGGTTTTTCCCTTTCATCACGTTAAATATGTCGTGCCTCTCCCTTCTGGCTTGCAGAGTTTCTGCTGAAAGATCAGCTGTTAACCTTATGAGGATTCCCCTGTATGTAATTTGTTGTTTTTCCCTTGCTGCTTTTAATATTTTTTCTTTGTATTTAATTTTTGATAGTTTGATTAATATGTGTCTTGGCATGTTCCTCCTTGGATTTATCCTGTATGGGACTCTCTGTGCTTCCTGGACTTGATTAACTATTTCCTTTCCCATATTAGGGAAGTTTTGAACTATAATCTCTTCAAATATTTTCTCAGTCCCTTTGTTTTTCTCTTCTTCTTCTGGGACCCCTATAATTCGAATGTTGGTGCGTTTAATTTTCTCCCAGAGGTCTCTGAGACTGTCCTCAATTCTTTTCATTCATTTTTCTTTTTTCTGCTCTGTGGTAGTTATTTCCACTATTTTATCTTCCAGGTCACTTATCCGTGCTTCTGCTTCAGTTATTCTGCTATTGATTCCTTGTAGAGAATTTTAAATTTCATTTATTGTGCTGTTTATCATTGTTTGTTTGCTCTGTAGTTCTTCTAGTTCCTTGTTAAACATTTCTTGTATTTTCTCCATTCTGTTTCCAAGGTTTTGGATCATCTTTACTCTCATTACTCCGAATTCTTTTTCACGTAGACTGCCTATTTCCTCTTCATTTTTTTGGTCTGGTGGGTTTTTACCTTGCTCCTTCATCTGCTGTGTGTTTCTCTGTGTTCTCATTTTCGTTAACTTACTGTGTTTGGGGTCTCCTTTTCGCAGGCTGCAGGTTCTTAGTTACCGTTGTTTTTGGTGTCTGTCCCCAGTGGCTAAGGTTGGTTCAGTGGGTTGTGTAGGCTTCCTGGTGGAGGGGACTTGTGCCTGTGTTCTGGTGAATCAGGCTGGATCTTGTCTTTCTGGTGGGCAGGACTGCGTCCAGTGGTGTGTTTTGGGGTGTCTGTGGCCTTATTATGATTTTAGGAAGCCTCTCAGCTAATGGGAGGTGTTGTGTTCCTGTCTTGCTAGTTGTTTGGCATAGAGTGTCCAGCACTGTAGCCTGGGGGTTGTTGAGTGGAGATGGGTCTTAGCGTTGAGATAGAGATCTCTGGGAGAGCTTTCACCATTTGATATTACACGGAGCCGGGAGGTCTCTGGTGGACCAATATCCTGAACTCAGCTCTCCCACCTCAGAGGCACAGGCATGACACCTGGCCAGAGCACCAAGACCCTGTCAGCCACATGGCTCCAAAACCAGAACTCCACACTCCAGAGGCCCCCCTTTGGAGGTGCTGCCTCTCCCCTTCCGTGTGCAAGTTCTCCTAAAATTTTTAATTCTTAATCTAAGTGAAACTTATTTCTTTTGTTGAATAACAATGTAAGAATCAACTTTTTTTCCCTCCTAAATAGCTAACCGGTGATCTCCGCACCATTTATTGAGTAATTTATCCTTTCCACACTTATTTGAAGTGCCATATTTGTATATGCTTGGATGTATTGATGGGGTTTCAGGGCCATTCTTTTTTATTTACTGTACAGGTTTTTTGTTCATTTTAATATCTAGCAGCACAAAATACTCCTTCCTTTTAAAAAACTTTTCAGTGTTTTTTTGGATTTACCTTTTTATTCTCTCAGATACATTCTTTCTCTTTTGTACATTCAGATATATTCTCCGTTTGTCTTTTTAATCTCAGTAGTTATTTAAAAGGGTGTTTTAAACTGCTAGTCAGATCATCTTTTTCTCCCTCTCCTCTTATTAATTTTCTAACTGTGGATCATGTGTTAGAAATTTTGGCTTTTATATTTTAAATTCCATGAAAGTTTCTTTGAGGACTTAATATATAGTCAACTTTTATGAATGTTTCATTAGTTTTTGAAATGAAGGTATTGTCTGTTGCTATGAAAGTCTCTTATATAAAAGTATTAAATCACACTTTTAAAATGTATTATTCAAATATCCTATTTTATAAATTTATTTTTGTTCCATTTCATCCATCAGTTTCTGAGTGAGGTATGTTAAAGCCTCTCTGTATAATTGAGAATTTGTCAAATTATCCTTTCATTTTTACTTTTATTTTATTTCAGTTTTATTATGTTGTTAGGTACATAATGGTTCACAACAATTTTATATTCTTGATAATCATAGTCTTTGACATGTCTTGAATTTTGAGTTTGAATTGTGTATTGTCAGATATGGCCACTCTTACTTTTGTTTTAGCATTTTCCTTGTTTATTTCTGTTGCTTCATTGTTTTTATTCATAATGAAAATCTGCAAAAAGTTTTCAGAGTCAAATATTATTAAAAAGATTATACTAAACAACTTTAGTACCTATTTTTCCCTTGCTGCCACTCTCCAAAGATACCCACTTTCATTTCTTTTGGCTATTTCTTCTGGTATTTACCCCCAGGTTTCTAAATAATGTGCTTATATGGTCGTTGACTTATTATTATATGAGAAAAAAGAATTTCTCTCTAACCTCCAATATAGTTATACCATAATTTTTGGTAAATAAATTTTCAGTATTTACTTCACAAGTAGCTAACAACACAGCTAACATTTACTGAATACTTAATATGAGCCAGGCATAACTTTACGTGCTTATATTCATGAATTAATTCTGTCATCACAATAATTCTAGTGGGTATGTACTATTATTTATTTATTCATTTTATAACTGGGAGAACTAAGGTTCTGAGTAACTTTATTATGACTATATAAGTATTTTCACTGTTGAGCCAAAGAAGAAACTATGATTATATTTCCCTTGTTATTCAACTTTTTTGTTTTCTCGCAGTTTATAATTGCCTTATTTTAAGATTTGCTTTATTTGTTTCATCACTAATTCTCCCCCGAAAGCAAATGTAGAATCTCTTTAAATATTATTTTCCTCATGGTCAAAAAATAATAGGTAACCAGTCAGGCCTCCCCTCCCACTCATCCATTATGGAATCTTATATCCTCTTGCTCCAATCTAGAAGTACTATTTTCTAAGCCTGCACCCTTGTGTTAGATTCCTTATACCCTAATTCCTGAGTTTTCTCCTTTCTTGCTCCTGCGCTTTGATGGAATTCATTCTCCAGTAGTTTCCTGATAAATGGTACAGAAGAGATACATTTTTTTGAGATTTGTTTTTCTGTTGCTCTTATTTAATGGAAGGAGAGATTTTCCATGGGTATATAGTTACTTTACGTTATGCATATTCTGCTTCGGTGTAGAATTCTGATTTGGAAATAATTTTCTAACAGAATTTTGAAAGCATTGATTCATTTCTTTCTAGTTTTTAATATTGCACTTGAGAAGCCTGATATCATTTTATTTTCTAACCTTTGTATTTAACTTCCCTCTGTGGAAGATCTTATGGCCATTTTTATTCCAGTACAGTGATAATTTCATGATGATTCTGGGCATATTTTTCTCATTTATGATTGTGGGCCTTTTTAATATAGAGTTTTATATTCTTATGTTCTGAGAAAATTTCGTGTATTATTTCTTTGATAAGTTTCTCTTCACTCTCTTCTCTATTTTTTCTTTTTTTCTGGCACTCTTAGATATTCACTTGACTGTTATCCGTTATTTTATTGTTTTGTTCTACTTTCAGGGAGATTTCATCAACTTTATCTTTTGACCCTTTTACTGATTAAAAAAAACATTTCTGCTCTCAAACTTTTTAATTTTAAGAGCTCTTTTGTGATCTTTGAATGCTCCTTATAAAATATTATTTTGGCCTTGTTTCAGTGATAAAACATCTCTTATCTCTCAGAGTAACTGTTTACTTAAAAAAAAAACTCTTCTTAACATTGTTTATTTCATCTAAATTGCCCTCTCCCACTCCTGTTATTATGTTTTAGTCTCTTAACTTTTCTCAAACATTTGTTGATTTTTGGTTGTGCAGTCCCACTAAAGCATGAAGGTAACTGGAAACTTCACTTTTGGGTATTTATGTGACTGGGACTTGTAGCTTAGTGGCTTCACCACAGAGTCACATTGATTTGGTGACACTGATTTTTCACTGGGATACCCAAGTGTGAGAATCTGTAGTTCTTATGTCTTAAGCTAGTCAATACTCCAAGAAAGGGATCCCCCATCTCCTTTCTGTAGTTTTAAATCTGGCTGCCAAAGTTCTGGGTTGTGGACCTTAGCGTTTCGGTACATAGACTTTCATTTAGTTTTCTTATTTTCAGTCTGATGACTCCTCCCCTGTGAATACATTGGACGCCACCGGAAAATCCAGGATAATCTCGCCATCTCCAAATCCTTAACATACTCGTATCTGCAAACTCCCTTTTTCCATGTAAGGTCCTGGGGATTAGGATGTGAATGCCATTTGGGAAACCATTATTCTGCTTAACACTCAATGGCTAGGATCATTGTACAATGCTCCTTGTCTCTCATTGTGGCCTTTAAATTACCTGGAGACGCTCCCATTTCTCTGCCCAGCACCAAGTCCAGGAATCTCCTCCGTCAGAATTCCAGCTTTGGAAATCTGTTCTCATGGCTCTATGCAGGGGGCAGATTTCTCTTTATGCTGGTGCTCTGTGCTTCTAATCTTTTCAGTTCCTGTATTGGGTCAGAGAGACTAGATGGGAGGGTCAGCACTTAATGCTTCATTACAAACTTTAAAGCCAATTCCTAGCTGCCGACTTGTCTTTGACCCTTGTTCTTCCAACAGTCTCTCACTGATAAAATACGGAGGAGGAAGTTGCAAAAGCTACTTTGTAATAACCATTTGGGTTATTACACAGGAAGAGAATGCAACTCAAGTTTTATGAGAACCTTTTAGTACACAGGCCCTGCTCTCTGTTGGAACATCTCCTGCCTTGTGGGAGGGAGCCATGGGGTTTGACCATGTAGACTGCATTGAAAGGGTATATTAACATGTCTCTCTGAAACAAGTGTTCTGGAAGCCACAAATTCTCAATACCTGTTAGTCTTCTGCCAAGAATAGCCATCATGACATAGAAATAGACCCCTTTTCAGAGTTACTAAAGCTAAAAGACTTCTGTGTCTCATTGCTTGGGATTCAAGTGCTGTATATGATTTTGCGGTACCCACAGCACAGGTGACTGTGTTTGCAGCTGTTCCTGTGGCAGTGAAAATAAGGACAAATAGCAGAGGAGAAGCCTTACTCTATTGTCTTAGTCAGCCTTTTCTCGATGGCTTTATAGTCTCCAGAAATTTCCCCTTGTTTTGATTGGCAGGTGGCACCTCTCCTCTGCTTCTGGCATTGCAGTAGATTGTTTAAAAAAAACTTTATTCTGTAAGTTTTGGATTTTGGGGAGAAGAGGTAAACATGTCATTTATCAGCCACCCAGAATAGGAATATTCAGTCCGCCCCTTTTTTTTTAAGAATAGTGAGCATAGTTATGAGAGCTGTTAAGAGTAGTAAACATCCACCATAAACAAGACCAAAAGACAACCCTCAGAATGGGAGAAAATATTTGCAAATGAAGCAACCGACAAAGGATTAATCTCCAAAATTTACAAGCAGCTCATGCAGCTCAATAACAAAAAAACAAACAACCCAATCCAAAAATGGGCAGAAGACCTAAATAGACATTTCTCCAAAGAAGATATACAGACTGCCAACAAACACATGAAAGAATGCTCAACATCATTAATCATTAGAGAAATGCAAATCAAAACTACAATGAGATATCATCTCACACCAGTCAGAATGGCCATCATCAAAAAATCTAGAAACAATAAATGCTGGAGAGGGTGTGGAGAAAAGGGAACCCTCTTGCACTGCTGGTGGGAATGTGAATTGGTTCAGCCACTATGGAGAACAGTATGGAGGTTCCTTAAAAAACTACAAATAGAACTACCATACGACCCAGCAATCCCACTACTGGGCATATATCCTGAGAAAACCATAATTCAAACAGAGTCATGTACCAAAATGTTCATTGCAGCTCTATTTACAATAGCCCGGAGATGGAAACAACCTAAGTGCCCATCATCGGATGAATGGATAAAGAAGATGTGGCACATATATACAATGGAATATTACTCAGCCATAAAAAGAAATGAAATTGAGCTATTTGTAATGAGGTGGATAGACCTAGAGTCTGTCATACAGAGTGAAGTAAGTCAGAAAGAAAAAGACAAATACCGTATGCTAACACATATATATGGAATTTAAGAAAAAAAATGTCATGAAGAACCTAGGGGTAAGGCAGGAATAAAGATGCAGACCTACTAGAGAACGGACTTGAGGATATGGGGAGGGGGAAGGGTGAGCTGTGACAGGGCGAGAGAGAGTCATGGACATATACACACTAACAAACGTAGTAAGGTAGATAGCTAGTGGGAAGCAGCCGCATGGCACAGGGATATCGGCTCGGTGCTTTGTGACCGCCTGGAGGGGTGGGATAGGGAGGGTGGGAGGGAGGGAGACGCAAGAGGGAAGACATATGGGAACATATGTATATGTATAACTGATTCACTTTGTTATAAAGCAGAAACTAACACACCATTGTAAAGCAATTATACCCCAATAAAGATGTTAAAAAAAAAAAAAAGAGTAGTAAACATCCAGAGTCAATGTCATGCCTGCTGAGCTCCTCAGTTCTGTCAAAGAAATATGCACAAGTTTGTTCCCAGCGTTTGGATCACTGAAGAAATGCCACAAGCTTTAAACATATAATTGTTACTGCCATATTCGAGAAGGAAGACAAGAAAGAAAATTATGACAATGGTGGCCTGTTTGTTCTTTCAGCAACCAGAAAGCACTGAACTTGGCCAGAATTTTTCTGGATGACGTATGTAGCAAATGCCTCTGGCTCCCAATGTCATCTCTCCTCAGCCCACCTCGGTTTGTAGCCACAGCTGCAGTGGACAGTTCCATGCAAGTTCATACTCACCTTGTGCTGATAATGCCATGCTTCATGTGTGCACCGTGTGTCTTTCTCCCCTCTTCCCCAGGGCTTTCTCTGATGCCGCAGGAGCCTGTTCAGTCTCCATGCATGTGCAGCCCCAAAGTGTGGGGACGTTAACACCCCCAAGGTCAACCCTCAAACAGTGAGAGACAGAACGCAGTTGATAAATGCTGCAGCCTCCTGTGCTTTGGGTGGACAATTCTGGGGGGCTTTGTGTATGCTTCTCAAGTGGTCCTGACTGGTTCCAGTCCTCACTGCCCGGAGTGGGGGTCTTGGTATACAGACTTATTCTGGTTTTTTTCTTCTTTTCTTTTTTTACTCTCCTGGTTTCCTCACCCCTGCTTCTTGGAATCATCTCCCAAGAAATCACTTGTACCCAAGGCCTTGTCTCACTCTGCTTTTTTCTTTTTTAAATTTTAATTTTATATTGGAGTATAGTTGATTAACAATGTTGTGTTAGTTTCAGTATACAGCAAAGTGGTTCAGTTATATATATACATGTATTTCTTCTTTTTAAAATTCTTTTCCCATGTAGGTTATTACAGAATATTGAGCAGAGTTCCCTGTTCTATACAGTAGGTCCTTGTTGGTTATCTGTTTTAAATATAACAGTGTGTACATGTCAGTTCCAAACTCCCAGCCTATCCCTCCCCTCTGCCCCCCACCCCCTGACGCTTCCTCCCTGGTAATGATAAATTCATTCTCTAAGTCTGTGAGTCTGTTTCTGTTTTGTAAATAAGTTCATTTTATCATTTTTTTTTTAGATTCCACATGTAAGTGATATATGATATTTGTCTTTCTCTGTCTGACATACTTCACTTAGTATGACAATCTCTAGGTCCATCTATGTTGCTGCAAATGGCATTATTTCATTCTTTTAAATGGCTGAGTAATATTCCATTGTATACATATGTATCACATCTTCTTTATCCATTCCTCTGTTGATGGACATTTAGGTTGCTTTCATGTCTTGGCTATTGTATACAGTGCTGCAGTGAACATGGGGGTGCATGTATCCTTTCAAACCATGTTTTTCTCCAGATATATCCCAGGAGTGGGATTGCTGGATTATCTGATAGATCTATTTTAGTTTTTTGAGGAACGTCCATATCGTTCTCCATAGTGACTGTACCAATTTGTCTTTCCACCAACAGTGTAGGAGGGTTCCCTTTTCTCCACATCCACTCCAACATGTATTGTTTGTACACTTTTTGTTGATGGCCATTCTGACTGGTGTGAGGTGATATTTCACTGTAGTTTTGATTTTCATTTTTCTAATAATTAGTTGTGCTGAGCATCTTTTCATGTGCCTGTTGGCCATCTGCATGTATTCTTTGGAGAAATGTCTGTTTAGGTCTTCTGCCCATTTTTTGATTGGGTTGTTTGTTTTCTTGATATTGAGCCACATGAGCTGTTTGTAAATTTTGGAGATTAATCTCTTGTTGGTTACATCATTTGCAAATATTTTCTCCCATTCTATGGGTTGTCTTTTCATTTTTTTTATGGTTTCCTTTGCTGTGCAAAAGCTTTTGAGTTTAATTAGGTCCCATTTGTTTATTTTTGTTTTTATTTCCATTACTCTAGGAGACAGATCAAAAAAGATATTGCTGCAATTTATGTCAGAGAGTGTTCTGCCTATGTTTTCCTCTAAGAGTTTTATAGTATCTGGTCTTATATTTAGTTCTTTAATCCATTTTGAGTTTATTTCTGTGTATCAGACTCTGCTTTCTTTTTTTTCTTGCGGTATGCGGGCCTCTCACTGCTGTGGCCTCTCCCGCTGCGGAGCACAGGCTCCGGACGCGCAGGCCCAGCGGCCATGGCTCACAGGCTCAGCCGCTCTGCAGCATGTGGGATCTTCCCGGACCGGGGCACGAAGCCGCATCCCCTGCATTAGCAGGCAGACTCTCAACCACTGCGCCACCAGGGAAGCCCCAGACTCTGCTTTTTATTGAACCCAAACCAAGACAATACTAAGTGTCTACTCTAGAATTTTAATGAAGCTTCAAAGAAGATTCAGGTGCTTCACTGCTGCCTTGACTGCATGGGGGATGAAGGAAAGAATAGGAAACACCATTGGGCTTCTGAATATGTTTTATTGACCTTCAGAAACATTATCGTATTTGGGAGCATAACTGCCAAGTAATTTTTTCTGGCTTATCAGCATCCCAGGGCCACAACAGTGTGGATAAGGGGAGTAGGGATGAAGGAAGTACCGCTATTTGTTTTATGTCCTCTATAGGGCTCTGTTTATGGATTACATTTAATCCACTGAATAACCCTTAAAGATGGACATTAGAATCTCCACTTTGTAAAAGTCTGAGGATAAAACAATTAAATAACTTGCCCAAAGCCACAGTAACCGGTAAATGGCAGAGTCCAGTTACTAGTGATTCCACTTCAAAGCCTGTGCTTGTTTATATCACTTCACTGGTAGTACTTTTAAATGGATAATGTTGTATTTAATTTATTTGTTCACATGTTCAATATTTTTTAAACTTTATTTTAAAAATTTTATTCAAGGTAATGTGTGTACATGGTACAAAATTCAAACATCCAGGAAGGTATGCAATGAAAAGCATATCTTCCTCCCACCTCTGCTCCAGGCCTGTTGAGGAGGCTTCTGCTGTTATTGGTTTCTTGTCTATTCTTCCAGAGATTTCTTTATATATATGTATTATCTTATTTTTATTTTTTACATATACCATGCACATTGCTCTTTTCTTTGTCTTGCTAATTTTCCTTAAAATATGTTAGATATCCTTTAAGTTGATTATAGAAAGTTGATTCATCATGTTTTATTTTCTTTGCGGTACGTGGGCCTCTCACTGTTGTGGCCTCTCCCATTGCGGAGCACAGGCTCCGGACGTGCAGGCTCAGCGGCCATGGCTCACGGGCCCAGCC
The DNA here is from genome assembly GCF_003676395.1 of Aethalodelphis obliquidens. NCBI lineage: Eukaryota > Metazoa > Chordata > Mammalia > Artiodactyla > Delphinidae > Aethalodelphis > Aethalodelphis obliquidens. The sequence continues at coordinate 26,467,403 of NW_020837957.1, read as the reverse complement.
GCTCCACGGCATGTGGGATCTTCCCAGACGGGGGTACGAACCTGTGTCCCCTGCATCGGCAGGCAGACTCTCAACCACTGCGCCACCAGGGAAGCCCAACTCATTATTTTTAACTGTTGCAGAGTATTCCATTGTAAGGTTGTATCCTAATCTATATCATGTGTTAAATTTTATCATAGAAAATATTAATACTTTTTGATACTGGTTGAACCAATTATTTAAAAATTCTTTTAAAACAAATTAGTGGCATGAATTATCTATAGCTTATAAAACACAAGGAATGTTTTCTAAAAACAAATGGTCTTTTTATCTGTTAATGAACAGCAAATTTTGAAATGAGCAGAATTTCAATTCCTTTGATAACCATCTTTTAAGATTATGCTATGTTCACTCTCAGAATCCTAAGGACTGAGTTTGGAAGTTATGGTCATTGTCAACTTAATTCCATTTCTATTGGTTCAGAGGCCTTTTTCAGGCACCAAGTTCAGAAACTTTTTTTTTTTTTTTTCTGGTAACACTTATAGGATAGATATATTGGTTATGGATGTTTTTCAGGAGACATAAAAAAATTCAAAATGTGTACATAAGATGACTCCAAATAGTTATTCCTACTTTTCTTAGATTTATAAAGCCCTCTTAAAATTTGTGTTCAGAGCATACTTATTTGTATGACTAAAGGAAGATTCCATGAGTCTCCTGATGAAACTAGTAAACTATAATTTGTAAAAGGTCTGATCTTTCATATTATATTTTACTCTATCCTGTCTTGGAACTATGCTAGAATAAAGTCACTCAAGTTCAGTTTTTGAAAAGCTATCCATTAATGTTTTCTATAGATACACAAATATTTTTCTTTTCTTTGAACTTTGAATTTTGAGATGATTATAGGTCCATGTGCAGTTTTGAGAAATAATACAAAGAGATTTCATGTACCGTTTACCCAGTTTCCCCCAGTGGTAACATCTTGCAAAATTATAGTACACTTGCACAACCAGGATGTTGACATTGGTATAGTCAAGATAACAAATATTTCCACCACCACAAGGATTCCTCACGTTGCCCTTCTATAGCCACATCTACTTCCTTCCCACTCCCATCCTCTCTTTAACCCCTGGCAACCACTAATCTGGTCTCCATTTCTATAATTTTTTAATTTCAAGAATGTTTTATAAATGTAATCATATAGTGTATACATACTTCTTTTTTTTACAGCTTCTTCAGGAATCAGAGTTAAATTTATAGATTATATTCCTAAATTGACAAAACACATTTTCTGTTTCACATTGGTCTATTTTTTTTTAAAATCAAATCACCCCTAAAGTAGTCAACATTTTCATTTGTAGACACTCATTCAAACTTACTGAATTAGATATGATTCCCTGGAAACTGACTTTGAGATGGAGACTTGTATATTGAAGGTCCATTGGAGCTTGGTCTCTTCCCTCAGTAGTTCCTTGTAAGGAACTGAGGGAGATGGGATTGGGCAGAAGGAGAAGCCGCTCCACACCACAGTTGTAACTGAGATCTCAGCTCATCTACAGGGAGCACTGAAACGATATGGTCCTTCAGAGTTGTCCCAAATTGAGGGAAAGAGGCTAGATCTATACATCTGTATTCTATTTCCATTGATTCTTTGTATACATTTTAGAATTAGCTTGTAGATTTTAACAAAGGATTCTGCTGTGATTTTGATTTGAATTGTGTTGAATCTATAAATGTATTTGAGGGAATTCCCTGGCGGTCTAGTGATTAGGACTCAGCATTTTCACTGCCGGGGCCTGGAACTAGGATCCTGCAAGCCAAGCAATGTGGCCCCCCCACACAAAAAAAATCTATTTGATAGGAATTGACACATTAAGAATATTGAATCTTCCAGTCATTAAATATGTATATCTGTATTTATTTAGGTCTTCTTTGATTTCTTCTTTCATTGGTGTTTTGTAGTTTTCAACATATATACAGATGTTGTATATATTTTGTTAAATTTATACACAAGTATTTCATTTTTGGTGTTATTGGAAATGATATTTAAAAAAACTAAATTTCCAGTTGCGTTGCTAGTATACATTGTCCTGTGATTTTGTTAAACTGACTCATTAGTTTTACTAGCTTTTTGTGCATATTCTTTAAATTTTTCTCCTTAAATAACAATGATATCATCTGTAGGGAGAGACAGTGAAGTTTTCTTTCTTTCTTTTAAATTGGTATGGCTTTTATTTCTTTTTCTTTCTCTCACTGGCTATGTCCTTCATTTAAATGTTAATTACAAATGGTGAGAACAGACATCTCTGCCTTGTTTCTTATCTTGGGAGAAAACATTTGGTCTTTAACCATTATGTATGATTTTAGCTATAGGTTTTGGTAAGTGCCCTATATTAGAGTGAGGAATTTCTCTTCTATTTCTAGTTTGCTGAGAGATTTTATGGTGAATGGATGTTGAATTTTATCAATTTTTTTTTCCTGTGTCTACTGAGATGATGATAATAGTTTCTCTTTTAGTCTTGATGTGGTGAATTATGTTGTTTGATTTTTCAAATGTTGAACTAACCCTGCATTCCTGGGATAAATTCTATTTGGTCATGCTATATTCCTTTTACAAATATACTCCTGGATTTGATTTGCTAATATTTTGTGGGAGTTTTTACATCTATGTCCATGAAAGATAATGGTTTGTTGTAACGTCTTTGTCTGGTTTGAGTATTCAGGGTAATGGGCTAGCTTATTAAATGAGACAAAGTGCTCATTCCTCTTCTATTTTTTGGAAGAGTTTGTGTAGTGTTGACATTTTAAATTCTTTTTTCCTTTTAAAAGTTTAAGAGATTTTACTGTTAAAGCCATCTAGGCCTGTAGTTTTCTTTGTAGGATGTTCTTAATTGAAAATTTATTTTCTTTAGCAGATACAGGAAAATTCAAATTATTTATTTCTTCTTGAGTAAGCTTTGGTAGTTTGTGTCTTTTAAGGAGACTGTCCATTTCATCCACTTTGTCAAGTAGATGTCCATGGGTTGTTTGTAATATTCACTTATTATTTCTATGACTGTATTATCTGTAGTATTCTTTTCTTTTTTCTTAATCAGTCTGGCTGGAAGTTTGTTAATTTTATTGATCTTTTCAAACTAGCTTTTTGTTTAATTGGTTTTTTTTCTATTTTCAAATTCATAGATTTCTGCTCCTCTTCTTATTTCTTTTCTCTTGCTTGCTTTGAGTTTAATTTGCACTTCTTTTTCTTGTTTCTTAAGGTGGAAGCTTAGATCATTGATTTGAGACTGCTTTTTTCCCCCAATAAAAGCATTTAATGCTCTGCACTTCTCTTTATGTACTGTTTATACATTGTGAGCTGCAGCTCATAAATTTTGGTATGTTGCATTTTTATTTTATTTTTATTTTAATTAAAATATTTTCTAATTGCTCTTCTTACTTTCTCTTTGACCAATGGGTTATTTAGAAGTACATTGTTTAATTCCAAACATTTGGGGAAATCTTTGAGGTATGTTTCTGGTTTTGATTTCTAGTTTAATTCTGTCATTGCCAGAGAACACACTTGATATCATTTTAATTATTTTAAATTTTGAGGGGCTTGAATATTTCTTGATGAATGATTTATGTGCACTTAGAAGAATATGTATTCTGCTGGTGTTGGGTGTCAGTTATATCGAGTTGGTTAATTGTGTTGTTCAGGTTCCCTGTATCCTTACTGGATTTCTGTTTTTTTGTTCTGTTAATTACCATTGAAGTCACCACCTATAATTGTGGATGTGTCTATTTGTCTTTTCACCTCTATCAGTTTTTGCTTTGTGTATTCTAAACCCTATCTGTTAGGAATGTAAACATTTAGAATTGTTTTGTCTTCTTAGTGAATTAACCCTTTTATCATTATAATATTCCTTGTTTTGCTCTCTGCTTTTCCTGGCCTTATTATAGTCACTCCAGCCTTCTTTTGTTGATGTTTTGTAAGATATGTGTAGTTCCATCCTATACTTTTAATCTATTTACATGTTTAGGTTTAAAGTGAGTTTCTTATAGACACTATGCAGTTGGGTCTTACTTTTTTGCTGTTTGGTAATCTCTGTTTTTAAAATGATGAATTTTATCATTTATATTTAATGTAATAATTGACATGGTTAGAATTATATCTACCATTTTCCTAGTGGTTTTTTGTTTGCTCCATTACCTTTGCTCTTCTTTTTCTTTTTTTCCTTGTCTGCTTTTGCCTTGAGTATTTCTAAAAATTCCCCTTTATCGCCATTACTTGGCTTATTATTTACGTTTCTTTTAAAGATTTTCTTAGTTGTTTCTTAGTACTTAAATATATATATTTATATAATCACAATCTAACTTCAAATAGTATCGTACTACTTCACATATTACATAAGAACCTTACAACAGCATATTCCCAATCTGTCCCTCTTTCCTTTAATTTTTCTATGCAATCTTTGTCGTATACTTTACTTTTACATATATTATACTATAAACCATGAATTCATTGCTACTATTTTAAAGTTAGTCAGTTATCTTTTAGAGCTGTTAAAATGAGGAGAATACTTTTAACATTTACCTTTATTTTAATCATTTCTGGAGATGTAATTTCATTGTGTACTATCAAGTTTCCTTCTGACATTGTATTTCTTATTACTAAAGAACTTCTTAAAAAACATATTTTGTAGTGCAGGTCTGTTGGTAATGAATTCTCTCAGCTTTTGATAGAAGGATATTTTCAGTGGATATAGGATTCTGAGGAGAGATTTTTTTCCCTCTTTTCAGGATTTTAAAGGTGTCACTCTATTGTCTTCTAGATTGTGTAGTTTACGACGGACAGTCTGCTATAATTCATGTCTTTTTTACTCAGTATCTTACATGTCTTTCTCCCCCCATCTTTGTTTGGCCTTCTGAATTTTCTCTTTGTCATTGGTTTTCAGCAGTTTGAATATGATTTACTGAGAAGTGTGTGCCTGTTTGTACGTGTATGTGTGAAGGGCTGTTTTTTGTTTTGTTTCTTGTTTTTAGTGTTCATCCTTTTTGGGGTTTTCTGAGTTTCTTTGATTTGTGGTTTGCTATATTTCATTATTTTAGGAAATTTCTTGGCTGTTATCTTATTAAATATTTCTCTAGCTTGTTCTATTCCTCTTTTTCTGGTATGTTAGATCATTTGATATTATCCCACAACTCTTGGGTGCTCTGTTCTGTTTTATTCACTCATTTTCTTCTTAGTGTTTGGATAATACCTATTGACCTGTCCTTAAGTTCACTGTTTTTTTCCTTGAGTGTGTTGGTTCTACTGATGAGCCTGTTGAAGGCATATTTCATGTCTAATACCAGGTTTTTATACATGTTAGAATATTTCCAGTTTTCTATTCCTTATAGTTTCCAAATATCTGCTGAAATTTGCTGTATGCATGTTGTCCACCTTTTCTCTTAAAGCTTTTCCCATATTAATTATAGTTTGATAGTTCCAACATCTGATTCTGGTTATGCTGATTGATTTGTCTCTTGATAGTGCAATTTTCCCTCATTTATTTTTAGTGTTTTTTAAAAATAATTTTTTTTTTTTTTTTGCAGTACGCGGGCCTCTCACTGTTGTGGCCTCTCTCGTTGCGGAGCACAGGCTCCGGACGCACAGGCTCAGCGGCCATGGCTCATGGGCCTAGCCGCTCCACCGCATGTGGGATCTTCCCTGACCGGGGCATGAACCTGCGTCCCCTGCATCGGCAGGTGGACTCTCAACCACTGTGCCACCAGGGAATCCCTAAAAATAATTTTGATTAAATGTTGGGCATCATGTATAGGAAAGCAAAGACTTAGGTAAATAGTATTTATGACTGAAATCGGCACAACTTTTGTAATGCTAGGTCATATGTGTGTGTGTCTGTCTGTGTGTATGTGTGTGTGTGTGTGTGTGTGTGTGTGTGTGTGGTTAGGGGAGTTGAGTTAATATAATCAGGAGCTGAGTCGGATTCAGACTTGGCATCAAAGCTTCTAGGGTTACTCTTTGTTTAGGTTGGGACCTGAGTTACTGAAGGGTTTTTGGCAATGTTTGTGTTCTACTCTTAGCTTTTGGCTTTTCCTATGTAGCTGTGTCTTATAAGTGGTCTCTTCATGTTCATGCTTTTCCCCTGCTGGTGATAGATTGTTTTTGCTTCTTACTTGGAGCTTGCTAGCCTGGTGGTGGGAGTTGGGAAGGTTTCTATTGTCGGGATTTGGCCTTACTCTTAGGAAAGCCCGGTATCCCTGAATCTTAGAGGTTAGACTTTCTTTGTGATCCTGCCCCTTTCTTCATCATAGCCAGACTCTGCCTTGTTCTGTGTCAGGTCTTGTGAAGAAGAGAGTTTCTTGCCTTTCTCCCAGTTATAGGAGGTCTCTAAAGGCGTGAGTTCAGGACAGTGTCCTACCCCTCCCCCAAAGGAAGAGAGTTTTGTTTTTTACCCTTCCCTCAGCAACAGTGGGTTTATATATGTGCCTTTGGGGTGCCAGGCTTTGCTGCCTTTGCCCCAGCAACCTAAAGATTTTGTTCTGTAGAAAAGCAGGGTGGGGCAGGGCTTTGTGTCTTTTCGGCTGTGGCAGGTGTTCCTGTTCTCCCAGCCTGCACCATTGAAGGAAGCTTTCTCTGGTCTTCTGCCCTACCCTTAATCTCTTTTATGCATATAACAGAGGCCAGAGGAGAAGAGCCAGTGTGAACTCTCTTTGTTTCTGCAGCCATCAGGGATTTTATACACTCATACTAGTGTACACTCAGTTTAACAATTTATTAAAAATTTTAGTTGAATTTTTCTTACATTCTTGTGTGGTGCCGCGAGTCTCTCCTCTTGTGCTCTGCCACAAAGTAAGGCAGCATTTATGTTTTTGTCTCCTTAGAGATGTCTATCTTTCCTTATTATTTAAGGCTACTTGGTGGCCATGTATTTTTGCTCTGGTAGGTTCAAGGAAAGTTATGATTTTGTATTTTATCTGGATTTTGTTGTTGTTGCTGTTCAGGTAGGGAGGCTCTTCCCAGCTTTCTAAATCATAGGTAGAAGTGCAGTTACTTTAGTTGCATCTTTAAGGGGCCATTCCACTGCTCTATAAGGCCAGTGGTTCTGGGTCGTGTGGTATATGATATGTGTCCAGTGCCACACCTTTGCTGTAAAGTTGGTTTTGTGGCTTGATGCAGTGTTTTGTGGTATCTCATGTTGGTAAATCAGGCACTCTCTAAGTCCTTGGATATTAGTGCTGGCTTAAGCCATAGGGGCAGGAAAGGTAACCCTATAACCAGATCCAGGTTGTTCCCATTTAAGATGAATCTCTATTCCTTCAAAGGTGGAAGACTTCTTAGTCATCTTGCCACCAAGGGGATATTTGATCTCAAGGGATGGTGCCATACTAGGAGTTAGCATTGATCTCAGTTGCTGCCAGGTTGGACATTCAGCAGTGGCAATAGTTAGATCAGCCTTGGTAAGTGGAAGCCCATCCTATTGGGTTCATGCATATCTTCCATTCCTGCTGCCACACTTACTTCATTAATGACCTATGCTAGCACTGGTGTTGGAAAAATACAGAGGTTGGATGACATCAACAGGCTAAGTCATACTGCCTCTGGTTATTTAGTACTTCTTCTCTGGTAAATGCTCCCTGGTGACAGTTAACCTGTAATACAAAGATCTTCATACTTTTGTGCTCACTGGCATGTATCCATCCACATGCCTTTCCCTTGAACTTCCTTGTTCCTTATCCTCCAATCCATTTTCTCCCTCCAGGCCCCTAAAAAAACAGCCAGGACATTCTCTACTGCCCATGGGTCTGTGTATGTTCTTATCCTGGGCTACTACTCTTTTCACGTAAAGTGAATGGCAAAACACACTGCCTGGAGCTCTGTCCATTGGGAGGATTTTACTTTATTGCTCTCTTTCATGATCACTTCTGGGTGGGGTTTGTAGTGCAGCAGTACGTTTTTGGCTTTCACCCACATACCGAGCTAACCCATATATGAACCAAGCCTGGCATTTTTTCCCCTCCATCATTTAGTCAAATGAGGCTTCTCTCCATTCCACACAGCCATAGTTGAGATTTGAGTGAGAGGTGTCAGGCCATAGTGGTGGACAGTAGAGAGGGTATGACTCACTTGTTTATGCTGCTTACTTGTGTCCTCTGGCCCTGCTCATTCCCAATCCTGAATGTATGACTTCCATCTTACTTTGGATTATTGCTGTGCCTTCTCAGTGTAATGACTTTGGTCATTCGCCCATGATGGGAAGCTTTGTCTGCATGGCTACTTGATGTTCCTATCAGAGCCTGTAGGATGATAGCAGTTTAAATGGTGTATAGTTCTCTGCTGCATTGCATATCTTTGCCCCCGATTACTTGCGATCTTTGGTCTCTTGTGGGAGGACTGTCCTGTGCATTTTAAAACTTTAGGAGCATCCCTTGCCTCTACCCATAAGATGCCAATAGCCTCACTCTTTGCTTCCCTCATCTGTGACAAGCACAAATTTCTTCAGACATTGCCAAGAGTTCCCTTCAGAGCAAAATTTCCCCTGATTGAGAACTACTGGTCTAGACAACCTGAGTTCCGTTTTGGACTATTTTATTACATGGGGAGAGAGAGTTAACATAGCCCTAGGGCAAGATTCTAGGTGTATATTGTCAGTCTCATGTGAATGTGAACTTCTGATCTTCTTTTATAGGAATGGAAAGGAATCCATTCCCCAGATCAGTGGCCTCATACCAAGTGCTCAAGGCTCTGTTTATCTGCACTAGCAAAGATAACCACATCTGAAACGGAGCTGCAATTGTGGCTACTGCTTGGTTGTATTTATAGTACTTTACTCTCATCTACCATGATCCATTTGTTTTTTTTTTAGAGGCCAGATAGGTGAATTAAATGGAGGTAACAAGAGGGACCATCACCCTTACATGCTTTACATCTTTGACGTGATACTATTCTTGCCATTCTCTCCAGGAAATGATGTTGTTCTTGATTTACTACCTTGGCTGGGAGTAGGAGGCAGTTTCTAAGGCTTTTGCGTGGATTTCTGCCCTATAATAGCACTTACCCCACAGGTCAAAGAACCAATATGAGGATTCTGCCAACTACAAAGTATGTCTGGTCCAATTATATATTTGGAGACTAGAAAATAGCCAGTCCTGTGTTGAAGTACCCAGTGGTTGGAGTGAACCCAATTTGAACTACAGCTTGGCTACAACACCATTTATTATTACCTTGCCCCCTTATGTTCGCACTTGAAAAGTGAAGTCATAATGGTGCTTTGGGTCCCCAGATATCAATGTCGTTTCAGACCCTGTGTCCAACAGTCCTTAAAAGGTCTGAGTGTTCCTTTTCTCCATTGCATAATTTTCCAAGTAAACGGTGATACATTCATTTAGGGAAGGAACGGGAGAATTATTACTGAGTACATTTGATGCAGTGTTTCAGGGTTCATCATCTCGGGGACCTGACCTCTCCTTCAGTCAGTAGATTTTGTATTTGAGAACTGGCTCAGGACTATATAAGAAATTATGACTTTACTAGACTGACTGCCCTTAGTTTCCTAATCATCTATCCTTGACTTTAAAAAGTTGTATAAATTAAGCAATACTCTTGTTGCTGCCCACAGTTTTTTGCTTCTGTGAACACTGTGTTCCGATAACCATCTCCAGGGCTTCCCTGGTGGCGCAGTGGTTAAGAATCCGCTTGCCAATGCAGGGGACACGGGTTTGATCCCTGGTCGGGAAAGATCCCACATGCCACGGAGCAGCTAAGCCCGTGCACCACAACTACTGAGCCCGTGCTCTGCAACAAGAGACGCCACTGCAATGAGAAGCCCGTGCACCGCAGCAAAGAGTAGCCCCCACTCGCCGCAACTAGAGAAAGCCCACGTGCAGCAGCAAAAACCCAATGCAGCCAAAAAATTTAAAATAAATAAATAAATTAAAAAAAAATCTCCATATCTCTTTGGATATTGAGGTGCCCTGGTTGCCACTTTGGTCTTGCCATTCATCACAATAATTGGGCCCACTTTGCCTTTGATGGTTAAGTGTTATCAGTGGACGTCTTTTATCTCAGGTTCTGGAGTTTCTCTTCTATAACAGTATCTCCTGCCATCAACCCTGGCCTACAGAGTACACACTGAGCTTCTCCATGATGCTGATGTCTCTTTCCTTAACACATTCCATATAGGTAACTGGTAAATGGAGTACTTTGGTCCCTTTCATGCACATGGCTGACGGGTTTTCTGGACTTAAAGTAGTATGCCCGTTCTAGCATAGCTCCTTCTATCATCGTTTTAATTTCCTTTGTCCAATATTATGGCAATTCTGTAATTTCTACTTTACTTAGTGTGGGCCACTGATTTCCCAAACTTCCAGGAGCTATCATAGCACAGTGTGTTAGAATTGTTTACTGGGATCCTTACCACTGAGTAATCTACTTATGGTAGTTGGGGGATGGGTAAATCAGCCTTGAAGACGGGGTTTGGGTGGAGTACCAGAGTATCCACTCGCTAACTTACTCAGAACCACAATATACCTGCTGTTACCTCCTGTATTAGTTTCGCAGCGGCCTTTGTCAAAAGCAATACAATCTACCATGGTAGCATGATTTCTAAACACGTGACTCAGACAACGTAATAAACAGAATTTAAAGATGACAAGCTCAAGCATCAAAGAAACACAAGATATATTTACTGAAGGAAAGCTTTATACGATATGACAGAGATACGGGAAATGGCAACTACAATCAACAGACTAACCAGTGAACAGGTAGGAGGGATGCCTCCAGCCAAAGAGAAAAGTTAGTCCCTTTATTTAAATAATTGTAATTAAAAAAATCCAGAAACTGTATTCACATGTGGACACTGTGCTGAGGTCTGTTCATTATTATTTGGCCTTTTCAATCCAATAGAGAGATGATAGTCACTATAGCCAATACCATCCTTTATTATACAATATAATGATGATAGCAACCATTTACTGGGTGTTTATGGTACCAAGTGTTTTATAAAGCATTAGCTCCCTAATTACTGATGTATGCATGTGAAGGGGTGACTATAAGGAAATGACACTTGTCAAAGCTGTCACCTTCATGGTTATATACTTATTCCAATGAAGTCAATTACCGTAATCCAAACAGTTCCATCACTCCCGTTTGGGGATTGCTGTCAGGAACTGTGAACATTACCGTGAAATCCTTGATGTGGTACGTCGTTATTCTCTGCAAGAGGATTTGGTTATTTGAAAATAGTCGAGTCATTCAGAGCCAATCTTGGTGAATAATTTGGAGAGGTATTCAAAGTAGGTAACATGATTTTAGTTCTTTAAAATAAAAAAAATTGACTTCTTGACTATTAAGCACCAATAATCTCAGTTTTCTTGGATGTTTGTAAACCATCCCTAAAGCGTTTCTCAACAAGTAGTTCCAGAATGTGCTCTGAGCAATGACAGCGTTGTTGGTACTCCTAAGGGGCGTACCTGAAGAGTGACACTTCCTTAGGTTAAATTCTATTAATTAAATTTATTTTGCTTTGTACACAGACAAAGAACTGGAGGGGAAGTAATATATTGATTTAAAAATAGAAAGGTATATTTCCTCAGATTAAAAATATGAGTTTATCCATTTTCCACTCAAGTCACATTTGTTCTGCCCAGTCTATTTTATAATATAAGGTGATAGATTTGTTTTCGTATACTTTATCTTTAGAATCTTTTTAAAATTGAAGTATAGTTGATGTATAATACTATATGTTACAGGTGTACAGTATAGTGATTCAAAATTTTTAAACTTTATACTCCACTTATAGTTATTATAAACTATTGGCTATATTCCCTTGTTGTATAATATATCCCTGTGGCTTGTTTTACACCTAATAGTTTGTACCTCTTACTCCTCTACCCCCTACATTGCCCCTTCCCCCCTTCCTTGTCCCCACTGGTAGCCACTAGTTTGTTCTCTATATCTGTGAATCTGCTGCTTTTTTGTTATATTCACTAGTTTGTTGTATTTTTAGGATTCCACATATAAGTAATATCATACAGTATTTGTCTTTCTCTGTCTGACTTATTTCACTTAGCGTAATGCTCTCCAAGTCCATCCATGTTGCGGCAAATGACAAAACGTCATTCTTTTTTATAGCTGAGTGGTATTCCATTGTGTATGTATCTGTGTGTGTTATATGTATGTGTGTGTGTATATATATATATATATGTATATATTTCACATCTTCTTTATTCATTCATCTGGTGATGACACAGCTTCCTTCTATATATTGGCAATTGTAAATAATGCTGCTATGAACATTGATGTGCATGCTTCTTTTCAAATTAGTGTTTTTGGTTTTTTTCGGATATATACCTAGGAGTAGAATTGGTGAGTCATATTGTATTTCTATTTTTAGTTTTTTGAGAAATCTCCATACTGTTTTCCATAGTGGCTGCACCAGTTTACATTCCCACCAACAGTATACTAGGGTTCCCTTTTCTCCACATCCTCACCAACATTTGTTATTTGTGTTCTTTTCTGACACGTGTGAGGGGATATTTTGAATCTTGAAATATGTTTTCAGATCTTAGCAAATGTAAGCTATATTCTTAGTTTCCTCTACATATTTCTTAATTTTAAATGTATATTATCAAGATATAGATAATAAATAGAAAAACAGCATCATATTAAATTATCTTAATTTTATAATATTAAGTTACAGATTCAAAAATTTTTATAAGTGGAACATCATATTTTGATGACTTCTAACATTTCCCATAAATATGTCTTGTCACCTTTATTTTTATTTATCTCTTCTAGTAGTGGGTGGATAAGTTTTATTGTAACATTGGTGACAAAGTCTCTGTAAGATATGGTCAAAAGCATATAGGAAAATTTATATCGTACCTATATGCTAACATGGTAGAATTTAGAATATTTCATGAAGAGGTGAAATAAGACAATTAGGAAAATAAACTATATCCACATTCTTAAAAAAACAAATTCTTCTCTCAAGGATATGTCTATCACAGGTAGACTGCTGTGCATGTTAGATGCTGTATGTTAAGTTCCACTGAGAATTTACAACAATTTTCATAGGCGTGAAGGTGTACAGGTAACTTCAAACTTGATTGTGTCAAATGTCTTGATTGATTAAAAGGTGTTCCTTAAAAATTCAGATCTAAACTTAGGCATAAGAATTTATCTTCCCTCCCCTGTCATTCTTTAAAAACCATGGACTGTAATTTTGGGGCTTGCTGAACAACCTGAACAGAAAAGATACGCTTTTTTTGTTTCAAGATGAGAAGAATGCCATTTTTTCCTAGCAATGTACACAGAGCTTACTGTAATAAATATTAGTTCCAGGTTTGATTTGGGCATTTATACCTTGGCTGAAATCGTCATTGAAAATTTTACACTTCAATTTACCTGCTTAAAATTTGACCCTTCAAGTTTTACCTGCTTAAAATTTGTTGAATTGCACTGCTAAAACAGATCGTATAGCCACAGTCCCTGACAGGCTAAGAAACTGACGTCTTGTTATACTAGAAATTGGTTATTGCTTTTAAACATAGACATAATTAGTTATATAGAACAGGATAGCAAATTTGTTTAGAACTAGGTCAGATTATTATTTTACCTATAGTTTCATCAGCATGATTTATTACACTGTGATTATAATAGTTTAGTAGTAATAAACTCAATTATTAATGTGCTGAAAAATATATTTTTGTCTTAAAAGACTGTCAAAAAGGAGTACTGATAATTGATATATTCTCATGCTTCCGTACCATGCGGCTGAAATTTAATTGTTAGATGCTGAAAAACAGTCATAATATGTGAATAGCAGATTTTTGTGGTAAACATCAACATTAAGTATTTCTGTACATTTTCTGGCTAAATTTTAAATTTCCATGTTGGAAGAGAAGATCATAAAAATGAATTAAACTTCCTGAAAATAATTAAAATAAATTAAAATGCAAAAATGCATTTAAAATCTGGCTATTCTTTTCCACTCCAAGCAAAAAAAAGGCTATTCTTTTCCAAGCAGGCAATCTCTTGTAAAATCCACTTTGTTGCATCTACTCGAATCATAGAGCAAGATTGCCTCATTCACCAGACTTTGGAAATAAATCAAGGACCATTGTACACTCTACTAAATAATGTCTGCGATATCACACACCCAGCAAAGATCCTTCTTTTTTTGTCGCCTTGCTGTCTAAATTGCTCCGTATACTAATGTGGTTCTGCCAGGATTGTGGGAGATGTTGATATTTGGGAATGCTGCCGATCAGCGTGCTGGTTTCAGAAATCGCACCAAAGACTTGAGGTTTTAGCGGAATTGATAAGAGGAAAGCCAACATAAGAGCACTTGCTTTGATGCACATTATAATAGCCAGCAAAACCCACCATGGGCAGCCTTGAGAGCAGACCACTACTCTGAGGAATACTTAGTTCTTTGGGGCTGATTATGGCTTATTGAGGCAGAAAACTTGTTCCAGTTCAAACTCTTTGAATTCCTTGTTCACTCAATAGTGTGTCAA